>NC_048304.1:12102089-12255142 GCF_013100865.1 Trachemys scripta elegans | reverse complement strand
GGGGGGGGGGGGGGGGGGGGGGGGGGGTGGGGGGGGGGGGGGGGGGGGGAGGGGGGGGGGGGGGGGGGGGGGGCGGGGAGGAGGGGGGTTTTGAGGGGTGGGGAGTTCTGGGGGGGCTGTCAGGGGGCAGGAGTGTGGAGAGGGATCGGAGCAGTCAGGGGACAGGGAGCAGAGGGGTTTAGATGGGTTGGGAGTTCTGGGGGGGGCTGTCAGGGGGTGGGGAGTGGTTGGATGGGGCGTGGGAGTCCCAGGGGTCTGTCTGGGGGTGGGGGTGTGGATAAGGGTTGGGGCAGTCAGGGGACAAGAGGCAGGGAGGCTTAGATAGGGAGTGGAGTCCCGGGGGGCAGTTAGGGGCAGGAGTCCCAGGAGGGGGCAGTCAGGGGACAAGGAACGGGGGGAGGGTTGGGGGTTCTGGGGGGGCGGGAAGTGGGAGGGGCTAGGGCGGGGCTCCTCCCGTCCTCTTTTTTGCTTGTTGAAATATGGTAACCCTAATTTCTGCAATGGAACCCCCAAGCTGGGGGATCCTGGAGCAGCTGCCAGTAGATATGCCCGTGACGTCACAGCTCCAGAGGCCTAGATGCAAAGACTGAGGGAAATCTGCTAACATGAAAGATTAATGTCAAAATATTCTAACTCCAGTGCAAATATAATAACTATTGGCAGATTAATTAGACATTGTCTTATTACAAAGGAGAATGTCTAAGGACTCAGTGATTCTCAGTCATTGCATGGACTGAATTGACCTCAGCCTGACAAGAGTAGTGAGGATTGCATAATGGGGAAAAAACAGTTCCCAGACACCTGAACCCCTACAGCTGATAAAACTTAAAATCTGCTTTCACAGTAAACTGCACTGTAGCTTTAAAAGGGATTTTTCTAAATGCAGCTCTTAGCCATTATATCTGCTAAGAGTTGTGGAGCAAAATATTTTCCCTTCTCAATTATGCATCATTTTCTCCATCTCTGCACTGGTGTATTGATTCAAATTATTTAATAAACCACATTTTCAGGGGTTATATAATAAACCACATTTTTCCTGCTTTTATGAAGGAAGATTATAGTTATTGACCTTTACCTAATATTAAAAAAAACATTGTCATGTTGCTGTTTGGACATAAAAACTATGTTTTTGTTTTAGGCTCCATCATACAATGGGATCTGCCTGCATCGACCCTCATGAACACAGAGAACCCCACTGAAGTCAAGGGAACACAGCTCATGCAGATTTCGCTGCGTGATTGTGACCATATGCAAGCTTCTTACGGTGCAGAGCCCTTAATACACTTTCAAGTCAATAGGACTTCAGCATATACTTAAAGTTAAACACATGCTGTGCGGAACAGGGGTGGACTCCTGCATGTGCTTTCCTTCATCAAGGCCCAAATCCTTTACTCGATGTGTCCCATCATTCTCTTTTTGCAGTCAGTGAGAGATCTGCTTGCCAACGGACTGCAGCTTTAATAACAATGGCGAACTGCATCTTTTCACGTTTCAGTTTTGCAGTACACATTGTGAAATAGATTGACAGCGCGCATGTTATTGTTGGACAGTTTGTATGTGATAATCAGTAAACCTTTCATTCACATCTTTTTTTCAAAGGAAAAATCATCTGGCTGAGGGACTGAATTTACACACACAATTAAATTAAACAGTCCAGTTATAATATCAGCTATGCTATGGAAATAAAATAGATGTATATTTCCGTCAAATATTTTTTTAAACAATCATGACTAATACTTGCAATATGAAGCATGGTGGCATAAGTAGTCATGCTGTTGAATTATTTGAAGTAATTTAACATTTTACATTGCAGATCTAAGACACCATACTTTAGGCCTCTCATTACAACTTCCTGTATAACATATACTTTCTCATTCATGTGCCCTGTGGTTTATGCACCTCATCTGAGCAGATGCTTTGCAAATCATAAATTAAACCATGGCTTTATTGCCTCTCATTTCTCTGACATTATTGGTCTTGTCATGGGTCCCAGATACCGAATTTTATGACATCCAGTAAATCCCTCTTGGTTGTTTGTTCCTCATAACTTCAGCTTCAGAGCTTTGTCATCAATAACTTTTTTTAACAAGAAGAAAACTTCCCAGGGTTTACACCTGGAAAGATAATTTACAGGGCTATTATGGATAATGGCAAAAATCTCATTTGAATGCTTTTTGCTTAGACCTATATTACTTTTAGAATACCAATTGATCCAGCAAAAGGTCAGTTAATTCAGAAATAATTCAATCATGTATTCAATTCCATTTGCCAACTTCTACTGAATTAGAAGTTTCATAATATTTAGAAGCTCTAAGTTTGACTTTTCCAAATGAAGCAAAATTTATTATCTGAAATGAAACTGCTTTCCCATGAGAAAATATCCTAAGCAATAGAAATGCCAAAGAAAACAGAACCTTTATTTCATTGTGTTGTTTGCTAATAGTGGTCAATGAATTTTGTGAAAGTTGGCAAAAGCATCTACCATTGGGTAGATAATAGGGAATGTTCCTGGAGGAATATACTGAAATATAAGTGAAATAATTGTTTCGTATAAGATATCTATAAGAATTTATACAATCCACCAATCTTGCTGCAGCTGTTAGTATATCATATCAGCACAACATTGCTAAACACTTGAACACAAAATGATCATGGCCACTTGTATTCTAATTAAATCAGTTTGATAATAATATGAAATTGGTAATGCTGGTACATTTTCATGCCTAAAGGTCAAAATTACAACTAGAATACACTACAGAAGTTTCCTTCAACCAGTGTATATTCAAGAGGGGATTTTTGTATTATAATTGCTTCAGGATTATCTGACTGTGATTTTGCTTATAGTGACTTAATCATTTCATTTCTGATCGCACTCCTTATAGTGGGGCGGCTGCCCCACTCCCTGAGATTATGGCCTGCGGCAGGCCAGTGAGCCTGCGCAGACGCACAGCCAATGGGAGAAGGGCTTACTGGGAGCCAGTCAGGGCCAGGCTCAGCCCTATAAGAAGGCTTCTCAGAGAGAGGAGAGTCAGTGTGTCCCAGGCCTGTCTCCAGAGCGGGGAGACTAGCACCTGGGACAGCGCAGTGCTGGGCAGGCTCTGTGGGAGCAGAGGGTAACTCCAGCCCGGTGTCTGCCAGGCTTCAGGCCCTGAAGGGAAGGGCCTAGCCAGTGCAAGGGGCCGAAGGGGAAGCGGCCCAGGGATGTGGACAGACAGAGGGAGAGAAGGAGGGCAGGACTGCTGCCACTAGAGGGTCCTGGGTTGGGACCCAGAGTAGTGAGCGGACCTGGGTCCCCCCCTTGCCTTGCACCCGGCTCATGGGAGTGGCCATCTAGAACTGCACCAACCCCCTGCCAAGAGGGGTGTGACTTTGGGGGTGCAGTTGGCCACATCGGCCAGGGCGCAGAGAGGCACCTGATTGACACCCCCCCCCCCACCGGAAGGGGGTGAGGATGGACTAAGGGGCACTGCCGGAGGGCAGTGGTCCTGAAGAGGATGCCGCGAGTTGGGGAGTAACGTGGGCTCAGAAGCCAACCAAGGGCAAGACAATGGGCGGGATACCACTGAGAGGGGAACCTCCACTGGACTGAGCTAATTCCCAGAGTAACTGGTAGGAGGCGCTGCGGTGGTGAGTCCCAACCGTTACACTCCTCTTTGCTTATGTCACTTCATTGGATTCATAAAAGGATAATGTTTGAGGCTGAATAAAACTGAAGTACATTATTGCTCTGGCTCTTTATTAGATTGGAAGTTTACTGTGGAAGTTCCTGAATTTTAGGCCTCAGAGGTCTAGGCTCAACAGGATAAAGACAAGTACAGTTCTGTTTGCCATTCGACAAGCCCTACCTTCCCCTCTTTAGAAGCACCCTGAAGACTAGTGATGTGCCCAGTACTGTCTTGATAGCCAGGGCTCCTTCAGGAAAGATAAGTTTAGCTATCACTATCAGCAATCGCGCTCTGCAGTCTAAAGATTCTTATTGAATGCTTGCTCCTTTTTGCTGCTACTTATGAAGGACGCCTTGCTGTAATCCTTGCCTAAGCAGAACCCAGATTGACTCTAGGGTGCATGGTTGTACATACAAACACACAGGGGCCAGATCCTCAGCTGGCGTAAATCAGCATAGCACTATTGACTTCTGTGAAACTCTGCTGATTTGTGCCAGCTGATGTTCTGTCTCAGAGAGTTGATCTTTCAGGGCACTGATTGCTCAGTATTTACCATTACCATCAGACCATAATGCATTGCTTAAAACACAGCTCTCCACATTCCTTTCATAGATAAAAGCCAAAATGTTCCTGAACAGAAGCAATGAGAGAGAAAACCAAATGAATGGTTAATAATAACTAGCCAGCTGAAGGCAACACACACCTAAAGATATCATGAAAACAGGGAAAACTCACTCTCATTCAGTGCACTCTTTCAGGGAACATATGGAGAGCAAGTCAGAGTTCCATACCAAACCCAACTGCTGTGCAAAACTCCCACTCTGACAAACAGAAGTTTGGACAAGAACATAATGCAAATCACAATGTACATGTGCAAAGTAGATACCAGAGGACAGGAGATTATTTCTTTCATCTAGTATTTTCATTGAGCAAATAAATAATTTAGAACACTGCTTAGTCTTGGATATCAAGTTTTGTGAACGTTACTTAATGAATATAGTTCACTGGCAGCCTGAAGACAATGGAAATTTTGCCATTGACTTAAAGAGGAGCAGAATTGTGGCTTAAAAATGCCACCTTGGAGTACTTACCTGAAAGGGGATGTGAATGAATGCAGGACGGAGAACAAACCGTGTGTTCTCAGCTTAGTACAAATGCAGTCTCTAGAGTGAGGTCATCTATGAAGCATGGTAGATTTTGCTAAAAATATAGGCTGCAATTTTTCAAAGCCAAGGAGAGCTTTGAAATCAATGTGATTCCCATCTATTTTCATGGGGAGTTGTGTAGCTGAATTCCCTAACTCAGTGGTTCTCAAACTTGTGACGCTGCTTGTTCAGGGAAAGCCCCTGGCGGGTTGGACCGGTTTGTTTACCTGCAATGTCCGCAGGTTTGGCCGATCGCGGCTCCCACTGGCCACGGTTTGCCACTCCAAACCAATGGGGCTGCAGGAAGCAGTGCGGGCTGAGGGACGTGCTGGTCGCCCTTCCTAACTGTTCTCGACAATCTCAACCATTGATCCCGATCCTTCCTCCACTGAGGTCAAACACAAAATTCCCATTGACAATTTTTATTGGCCATGAGTTCCTGATTCAATTCAAATAAGAGAAATATGAAATCTGAAACACTTAACTATAAATCACAACTTGATTTTTTTCTATGGCTACCATTCAATGAAATGTATGCCTTGATTCGGATCTTGTTCTAGAAGAAATCAGAAGTAACTTCCCTGAAGTAGTTTCTTAGTGTCACGAAGTTTTAAATATTGTTGAAAATTTAAATTGCTTCTGTTATAATTTGAACAATGACTGTGTGAGCAGAGCCTCAGAAGCCTGATCCTATTAACAGTACAGTAACTCTTCACTTAAAGTCGTCCCGGTTAATGTTGTTACGTTGCTGATCAATTAGGGAACATGCTCATTTAAAGTTGTGCAATGCTCCCTTCTAACATTGTTTGGCAGCCGCCTGCTTTGTCCACTGCTTGCAGGAAAAGCAGCCTGGGGGAGCTAGCTGGTGGGTGGTCGGAACCAGGGTGGACCGACAGCCCCCCTATCAACTCTCTCTATCAGCTCCCCACTCCCCTAAATTCCCTGTGTAGCAGCTGCCCAGCAGGCTAGCAATTGCAGCTGTCCCTCCCCCCACTGCCATGTGCTGCTCCTGCCCTCTGCCTTGGAGCTGCTCTCTGAGACTCCTGTTTGCTGTGCGGGGGAGGGGGAGGGAAGGAAGGGGGGGGCTAATGTCAGGGTGTCCCCCTCCCCCCTGCTCCTGCCCCTCGATTACCTCATCTTCCATAAAGCAGGAGGGACACATGACAGAGGGAGCTTCCAGGCAGCAGCAGCTGTAGCTGCAGTCCAGTCTCAGTTTGCTGATCTAATTAACTTCTGACCCCACTCTTCATACTTAAAGGGGAAATGCGCATCTCTCTCACACACACACGGTGTGTGTCTCTGGCTCTGTCTGCCCTCCCTCCTTTCCTGCTGCCTTGTACAGTAGAGTGTGAGAGTTAACCCTTGAGGGCTCAGGCAATTGCTAGTTCATCATTTAGCAGTAAGGCATTCCCTGGAAATATCCCACCCTCTGACTCCTCCACCTCAACCAAGCTTCACAATCATTATCACTGTGTACCAGTATTAAATTGTTTGTTTAAAACTTATACTGTATGTGTGTGTGTATGTGTATATATATGTTATGTTATGTTATATATATATATATATATATATATATATATATATATATATATATTAACATAACATATATATACACATATATATATATATAAAAATTAGACTTTTGTCTGGTGAAAAAAATTTCCCTGGAACCTAACCCCCTCATTTACATTAATTCTTATGGAGAAATTGGATTCGCTTAACATCGTTTCACTTAAAGTCAAATTTTTCAGGAACATAACTACAACATTGAGGAGTTACTGTAATCACCATGCTATCTCCTCACGTGACACATTTCCAAGTAGCATAAAAGTTAAGGCAGATTTCATTAACTCATGTTTTCCCCAAAACATATTTAGATGAAAACTGTAGCCACCAATGAGAATGAAAGGAGGCCCCAATGTGCAGGATTCCAAAATAAAGGTCATCTTGTAATGTATGCATGAAACTGTAGGTTCATACTTCATGTGGTTAGACTTTAAGACTCTAATTCTCAAATCTGCTAAAGCCCCTTTAGGTCATTCTGGCAGTCCAAAGGTACCTTAAATGTGTATAAATGTATATGCTTTTGTGTGAATGAGATTCTACCTTTTTCATTATGATATAAATCAATTAAAGAAAAAATGCATAGGAAAACAATAGATCTAATATTAGCATCTGTGTGGTTTTAATTTGATACTTCTTATATGGCATTAATATTATAATACCTCCCTTTCTCCAGTTTGGGTTTTTTGTTGGTTTATTTTGCGCATGAAAGACTTCTGGGATGAGAGCTTTTAATGACTGTGTACCGGAGCTATAGAACTGTTTATTCCAGGTGATTTATTGACTATCATGGTTTCATTGTTTAAGTGCAGGCTAAGAATTAGTTATTTGACCTAGCTTATTGCTATTTATACAAGCTACTAAATTTATTATTCTCTAAAATACCTTAGGATGCATTGCATGACAGACATATGATTATATCCTTATTTGCATAATGCAAATCAGTAAAATTTTGATTGGCAGTAATAGATGTTAAGCACATTATGAAAGGTTTATATATATTTTTTTAATTGCTTGTAAAAATTTGTAGTCGGCTAAAATAGAAAAGATGAAATTGGCACCCTGCGTAAGTAAGAATATGTGCGTGTTAGATTTTGCATTATTCTAGAACAGGTTTGTGATAGTGAACTGTCATATGGGCCGAGAAAGAAAAAGCATCCAAGCAGCTGGCTACAATTAAGTAGTCCTCTCAAAGGCTGCTGGGAGTGTGTGGTGGGGTGGGGCAGGTAGTCTGGGCTTACATAAACCAGACCCAGCTCATTCCAAGAGGGAGAGGAGGATGAGACAGCACTTGAAATGCTCAGGAGACTAAAGAAGTCTCTGAAAAAATAAACAGAAGAAGGAATCTATTGAGGAACAGGTACTGATTTTGGGGAGCGTTAGTCCCAAGTGCAGGTTTGCCTCCCCAGGCAACTGTGGACTTGCTGTAATGGTAAGAGAACTATGGGGAAATGTTTGTAGAGACTTTGTATCAGTATTTACTTTATCATCTTCAACCACTTTTATAACTATTACTACTCTCTGTTATTTTTTTTTTTAATTTCCCCTTCTTTCTTCTGTTGTGATGACGGCATGCTGGCTCATCAGGTGATACTTGGTGACAATTATACATAATGAAATCTACTACAGCTTCTTAAGTGTCTTTTAAAATTAGAGATGACTAAAGAGTCCTTTTCTAATCTCTGTTCAGCTGTATAGCTTGACTTGTCAAATATCCTGTCAAGCTGGAGGCCTGCACTTTCAATCTTTTGAATGCTTAGGAGGTATTTGCATGTAACTGAGGTTTGGGATAATTATGCATTTTTATTTTGAGTGTTATACATTTTATTTTACAATCTCTTCAATTTATGGAAGCACAATCTGCATACAAGTGCCCACTAGAGGTCTCCTCCAACTCAAATGATCCCATGAGCGAAAGTGACTCCTTCTGATCCTAAAATGAACACTGGATATTGCTGTTTCAGGTATTACTTTTGTAGAACCCTAGCACTTATAAGCTATTTTGTCCAATGGCACATCATAATCCTAAAGCAACATTTTAAGTATTACAGTTGTCACTGTGAATTATTTTATTAACAATAATCTATACCCACACTAACTAATTGCTACCTCCCCCTGGACCCTCCAAGCCAGCTGAAGTAGGTGAAGTTGTCTTTACGCTCCATCCCAATGTTCTGTCTGGATCATACTGGTTCAGCAATCCCATCTATGAAACCTCCTCTTTAGCTGTTTTGCATGTTTGGTGGAATGATTTCCTAATTAGGTCAGTATGGCCATGAGCATTTTAGTTTCCTTTTTTGTCAGTATTTTAGGGGGCTTTTTTAATCATTATCTATCTTTGTCTGGATTTGTCCAGGCTGTGCACCAATTCTGAGTTACATTTTTGTTTGAATTTTGGGTATCATGTCCCAGTTTCTCTGCTAGGACCTGATCCCAAAGCCCGTAACTCAATAGGAGCATTTCTGTTGATGTCAGTAGGCTTTGGATCAGGCCTGTATAGTGCTGGATTCCTTAAAATAAAATAGAGAGAATTTGAGTTCATGTACTTAAAGTTAAGCAGGAGGACAAGTCTTTGCAGCATCAAGGCCTTAGATTGTAACCTTTCGAAGCAGCAATGGTGTGTTCCTATATGTCGAGACAGTACCTAGGACTATGTATTAAAATGCATGTGCTCTCAGTATACTAAATAATACTAACTTTGAGGTACAAGAAATTGGAACTTTGTGTAAGGAAAACATGAATCCTCCCTTTTAAAACTATCATGGCCATAGGTTGCTGATCGCCCAAAAAAAAAGGTATATGGAGAAAGTGAGTTAGTGATTCCCCCCCCCCCCAAATTAGCCAATAAATACAGGTCTCTGTCAAAGATGAGGCTGAATGTTAGGAGAATTACAAATCCAAGACTTAATCCTGATCAGAATTTTCCATCTTGCCCATATCTCTATAATGGATAGTAAAACCCCAGATCCAACATTCCTAATTTGTAAGGCGTTTGAACTTCACATCCATATTTTGGACCTTCAGCCCACTTCTGCTTTGTATACAACTTTCCTTATGTACAGTTTTAGAATGCACAACAATAGAATATTAAATCACCACTGGGAATATTGGATTTTGAGTTTGCTATAATTCTGTAGTACTATCTCATTACTAACTGGTCTTGTTATCTCGTCACGTGCATTTTGTTCAGTTTCAATCCCATTGAGCAGAATACAGATAAAATACATAGAAAAACTTGATGATCAGCTTTCTAGGAACTCAAACATTAGTTTGCTAGATCACAATAATTACAGAATACAAACGATGTTTTGATTGTACTCTTGGCATACAATTATCCACTTCAACTTTATTTGTCAAATGTTTGGATTGATTTAATATAATTTCAGCTGACCAATGTTCTCTAAAATTCTGACATTTGCTATTGCTTTGTTTAGAATTATCAGATTTTCTTCTGTACAGTCCTCATTTCATATAGCAGACTTTATTAGTTGTAATATCTTTAAAAAGATATACCAAATGTCCATAGATTTCTGTTAAGGGACAAACAGAATCCTAAAGCTTATATTATCAAATGTGACTAGCGATTTATGGTAGCTCTGTTTTTTGAGTTCCTGATTTACACATTTTAAAGGGGTTTGCTGTTTCTGAGTTTGCTAGGAATCTGTCCTCTGAAATATCAGGCCCATCTAGATATGTCTCAGGTTGGAGACGCCTAAGCTGAGACCTGATCGGTTAGTAAAATATTTTAACAGATTCCCCTTCTCATTAACATAGTGTGAATTGTTGAACTCTTCAGTTGAGATTCCATCTAAGATCCTGATCCTGCAAACACATAACACACATGCTTAATTTTACCACTGTTCATAGTACCACATCCGTCTGATTTCTCACAATAGTAAATTAACTGTGGATAATTATTGTCAGAATAGGGGCCTAAGGCCTCATTTAAACTCTGTCTATTGTCTGCAGCAAGGAATCTGATGGAGTCCATATCATACCAACCGTGACCCCCCACACACACACAAAATATCAGCTTTCAAGACTGAAAGTGAGAGTTCAGATATATGGTTTTGCAATGAATTATGCAAAACAAGGACAGTTTTAAAAAGTCTAATCAAAATCCCCTATCAGAGGAGGTTTAACATTATATATTTACTACAGTGAACTCTGGATCAGGTCCATCCTAATTAGTATAAAACTTCAGCCACGCTAACATACACGTTAAAATCAACATAATTATATTCCAAATATTTACAAATTCAATGAAAACGTAAGTCGCTAAGCATCACCTAAGTTTTCCTCGGAACTCATGTTTGCAATTGCATCTCATTAAATTATATCTAATGATGACCTACTTCAGATGTTTTCTCCTTAGAATGTCAGTTGCACATGCTACAAATGAAGGTAGAGCTTTTAAGTCTTTTCTGTCATATGAATAATGAATAGGTTTCACACACAATGCAGGAAATTGCTATCAACACCAAACAACTATAAAAATAAGATGATCTAAGAGAAAATGCAATTCAAACAATTCTTTTTGGCTTGTGGTGTTTTTTGTTTTTTTAAGGTGATCTCTAATGGATTTGTATGTCTAGTTAATGAGTACCATCTTAATTCATTAAAATCAAAGCAACTATCTTAGACATAACTTCCTTTCAATTTTGTTAAATCATGTGGAAATGTCTTGGTAACTGAAATCTACATTATTTTAAACATTCTCTATTTGAAGAAAAGGCCTAGCGAGAAGACTAATTTGATGATGGCAAAGTCTCTGATTTTAAGAAGCTCATTATGTGAAGCGTTTAATTTGTTCTCTGCACTAAGTTGAATTTCTTACTACTTGCTGACTTCTCCACACTTGTAAAGCCCCTGGAGTGCAAAGTAAAATGCTAGCATGAGAAAATATGTCTAATAACCTGTCTAATCAGATATTAACAAGCTAGTCCTCAGTTGATCTGTATTATTACAAAAAGTTCAGAAGTTAGAGAAAATTACCATTTCGTTTAAAAAAAAAAAAAACATTCTGGTATATACAATATATCCGCTTCATTTTGAAGATGTATATTTTACACTAAGATTTTACATAGACTGCAAGCTTCCAAAGGAGCAAAAATTTCAAGCATTATAATAACTAAGGCCTGATCCAAAACCCTCTGAAGTAGGGTTACCAATTTTGATAGGACGTGTTCATGGAGGTTTCATCACATGACATAATATTTAAGTAAAGATTAATCTTTGTGCTGGAGTCTCCATGAGTTAATCATAGAGGGTTGGCAACCCTACACTGAAGACTATAGGAGTTTTTCCATTGACATCAGTGGGTTTTGGATCACTCCTTAAATGTCTTTCTGGAAATGATTAATTGTAAGAATTGCAACTTCTTAAATGTCTCAAGCACCGATATTTGGATTCAATCTATTTTGTCAGCTGTATCTGAATTCTAGATGATAGCTTTGGTGAGTGATTTTCAAAAGCTCTTTATCTTGGCCTAACTGCTCCCACTGAATCATTGGGGCATGGATCACAAAGGGATTTAGATGTTGCAAACTGTCACATCGCCTAGAAAATGACAGGAACAACACAAATCCTCAATTAGGTGCCTGGGATTTCAGTACAAAGAATGAGGGGAAAGAGCCACTTTAGACTGGGATCCATGAAAGCTAGCATGCTAGATGGGGTGCTGCCTCAGCTAGCCAAGGGAGATGCCAAGGAGCAGTAGGTGCTGCTCTGAAGCCCATGCTTACGTGCCTATCTCTACTTATCAATCCACAAACTGGAACCCCTGCCACAGGCACCCGGAGTAAGGGTTTCTTGAAGCTGTTTCACCCAATACAAAACTTCCAAAAGAGGAGCTAATGGTAGTGCCCACCTTACAACTTTCTAGCATGTGGTTAGGGCACTTGCCTGGGATGCAGGACTCCCATGTCCCATTCCCTCTTCTGCTTGAGGGGGAGAGAGGATTTAAACAGGGCCCCATGCTTCTAAGGAGTATGCTCTAGCCACTGAGCTATGGGGTAGCTCACCTGTTGAAGCTGTTCCACTGTGGATAATTAATGAAAGAGGGATTTGAGAGGGGGACTGGACCCTGATTTTCCCACCTCTCTGGTGGGTGACCCATGAGACTAAGCTCTTATGTGCCACAGACAGAGTATAGGAGGGATCAATGCCTAAGTCACTTGTAATGGCAGGGAATGCATTAAATGAGCTAGTCAAATAATCCTGCCAAGTGACTCTCACCCCATGCTTCAGAGAAAGGCAAAAAATCTCCATTGCCCATGCAACACCACATATGGAAATCAAATAGACCCTGTGCATGTGAGCAAGAACCAGCTAGCTAAGCATATAGCCTGCTTAATAGTGCCTAATTGGAGCCTTGTTTATCACTATGGGCCTGCTGCTTCTTGGCCATTGATTTGAATAAGGATGAATTGTTAGCTCTTTGAGGCAGGCAGAGTCTTTTTGATCGATTTGTACAGCACCCAGCACAATGGGGTTCTGCTCTATGACTGGGGCTCCTCGGCAATTCCTTAATACAGAAATAATGATTACCTAAGTCCATTAAAAGAGTGTAAAAAGGATACTACAACAGGATATTTCTAGAGTTTATTGAGCATGCCTCCCAAGCATATGCTCACAATTATCTTAACACCTTGGAGTAAACTTTCAATGACATGTGCAGGGATCTCTGCTTCCATACGTATGATAGGATATGCTGGTCTGGATACACAGGTCTGGAAAACTACCTCAGATCAGTTACCCTCCTCTGACATCTGCCAGATCAGTTAATGGTTTTCTTAGAGAAAGCTAAACATTTCTTACCTTAAATATTAAAATTTATAATAAATTTTTGAAAGGGCTTGATTCCTGAAGCCAGTTTTAAGCCTCATTTGTCATCAGCGTGAAATTCTTGGTGAGTTTTTTATGAATAAATTAAAGACCTTCAATATAGATATTACAAAATTAAATGGATTTTGCCAGAATACATTACAGCCATTAAAATAAATCAGACTATTAAACAGGAAAAAAAAGGAGACTCTGCAAAGAAAATGTAATTCCATACAACTTCACGACAGAATCAATTAATCAACTAACTATAATCTGAGACCCTTGCTAGAAAGCCCGTTCAGGAAGAGGGTGATAGATATCCATGATATATTTCATCATTATGTGAAAGTATGGAAAATAAATTTTGCAAAGAAAGATCATAAGCTTGGAAACTGTCCATATCATGTAATCAATTAGATTTGGAAAGAGGATTTTTTTTTCTTTAATCCCCTCAGGTCACACTACGTATCTGCATCATCACCTCAAAGCATTCATAGAGGAGTGTGAATCCCCTTTAAAAAAGTCTAATGTCTTAAAAAATAATCAGGATGCTCATTCTTTCCCAGAAAAATACTCCACAATGAGGGAGTAGTCTGTAGTCAGGCCACTTATACCCCTTTGCAGCAACTATGAGAGGACATGTGGCTCAGAATAGATCCCATTGAAGTTGTGGAGGTGACATTCTCAACTAGGAAGAAGGCATGTAAGCTTCCCCCATAGCTCTTGGATGGTCATATAGACCATTGGACTTTCCTTGGAAAGAAGACTTGCTTCCTAAATGAGCATGAGTTAGGACTGGTGAACAGCTAAATCTGCTATTTCTCTCTCAAAGGTGGGAGCCCACATAGTTAAACTGCATTGTATGTTCTTAGACAAATCACTCCTCTGCCTCTTCTTCCCTCTCCTGTCCTTTCTCTGCCTTGTCTATCTCGATTGGAGCTATTTTGGGCAGGGACTTCCCTTACACTGTGTGCACATGTGCACAATACCCACGGGTAAAAGTAACTTAATGGACTTACCAGTACACTGGAGTCCTGAGCAGGAGGGCATGGCCTCAATTGGAAGAGGCGGGGTCTTTTAGAGTCCCAGGCCCTTTAAATTGGAGCCCCACTGCTGGAGCCATCCACGATTTAAAGGGCCCATGGCTCCGCTGCGGTAGTTGTGGCTGGAGCCCCAGGCCCTTTAAATAGCCGCCCAAGTCCCGCTGCCAGAGCCCCCCGGGTAGCGGCGACAGCCAGGGTCTCTGGTGGTCCGTTAAATCACCGACGGAGCCCTGGGGGCTCCCGGCTGCCGCCGCTACCCTGGGACTCGGAGCTCAGGCGGAGATTTAAAGGGCCCGGGGCTCTGCTGTGGTAGCAGCGGCTGGGAGCCCCAGGCCCTTTAGATCACCACTGGAGCCCCGCTGCCGCTACCCCAGGAGCTATCATAGCAGAGCCCCAGGCCCTTTAAATAGCCGCCAGAGCCCTGGGGGTCCTGGCCACCTCTGCTACCCGCCTAGGGAAGCTGGTCTGGTACAGCATACCAGCTCTTTCTGGTACGCCGTACCATACCCGCTTACTTTCACCACTGACAGTACCTCGCACGATGTGGTCCATAGGCACTACCATAGTACAAATAACAATGAGAACCAGAACCTTGCAGAGGGGTTTGAGGTTGGGTGACAGTCCTGGAGGGGAGAAGATGCTTATTGCCCCCTGCCCTGTGGCCCCTCCTAGGACATTTTGACCATCCTTATTCAACATCTTTAACTTAAAAGAAGTTATTTCTGAATGAATCAGCTCCTTACAAAAATGTCAGACACTAAAGTTTACAAGGGCTTCAATCCTGCAAGCTACTGAGTGAACACCCTCAATTCTGACTGGCTTCAGAGAGAGGTGAGGGTGCCCAGCACTTTGATGATCAATCCCCATGTTAGCTGAATCCGGTGAGCTTATCCCTTCCCAGTTTCATCCTCACTTCTTTAATGAGAAGCTCCTCTGACCTTCTCTGTGTTTTAAGAGTTAACCATATACAGAACCAATGGCTTAGTCACAAATTTTTGTTTTGCTTTTCTTATGAAACACAGAATCTTGTGTTCTTCTCTGTATCTTAGCAATGTTAAGTATGGAAGAGAAGATTTCATCCATCCTGCTAGCAAATCAGCTCTTATTTTGGATATCTGCCTTGTGCTGCCTTCTAAATACTCGCAACTGGAGCGTAAAAAAGACTAGAAATGATAAATGGGGTAGAAACTGCTTAAGGTCTTTGCAAAGTTTAATGAAAGATTTATCTCTTGAGGGTAATGTTCCTCTTTCTTTTACTGAAACAAGAGTTTGATAACCTCTCATTGTGCGTTTGATAAATTACATCTCACAGTCATAACTGAAATGAGTAAGTGGAAAATAACTAAACCTTTCTTTAGCCTTTTTTTATCTGAGTCTTTTAATACAAAGAATCCAAAAATTACTAAGTAGCATGCGATGTATTTTTAATCACAGAAGTGAGAACACTATGATGCAGTAATATAATAGCAGAGGGGGAAGGACTCCTATATCTTGCTGAGTGTACATTGCATCCATTAGTATTTTAAAAGATAGCTCTAGATTTTATGGTGAAGCCTGCTCCCTCAGAAACTGGAATATTTATCCCTTGGATATCCTTCTAGCACTAATTCCCCATCACTAATGTAGCAGTCATTATATTACCATAGAGACAAATCCTGCAGTGCATGGATGTAAAACTCCACTTACAATCATGGATCCTTTTGCAGGGTTAGGCCCTTGTGCTAGAAGCTTCTCTATGCACATAGAACATGACTATTAAGCCCCTACCTAGGCTGAGTATAAAGAAGCTAGGGAGGTGAAATCCAGGACCCTTAACCCAGCCAGTGAGAGAGGCTGCTGCACGACATGAGCCTTGTCCCCTCTATTCCAAAGGAAGGAGCTGCTGTAGCCTGTTTTCTAACACTGCAACCACAGTTCCCTCCATGGACCTGGCTGGAAAGCAGAATATCCATCCCGTGAAAACCTCACTGAATCAGAATGAAAGGCCAAACTTCAGAAACACCTGCAAAAAGGAATATTCTGCTTCAGGAACATCCCAGTGTCCCTTACTGGGTCTCCCTATCTGCTGTGGGGGAGCAACCCTTAGGCTGATTGGAGGAGCCAGGGATGTGGGCAGCCCAGCAGGCTGGTGGCTGGGGCAGAAAAGACTGAGGAGCCCAAACTCCCTATCAGCTGGGTTGTTGAGGACAGGGCCGGTGCTACCATTAAGGCAAACTAGGTGGTTGTCTAGGGCACCAAGATTTGGAGGCACCAAAAAGCGGTGTCCCCATTTTTTTTTTATTTTTTTTTTTTTACAGTGTTCCTGGGCTGGGCTGCTGGCAGCGTGCTGACTCGTGCGGCTCAGACTCCCTCTCCCAGCGTAGTGGCCGCTCCACTTCTCCTGCCTCCCAGGCTTGTGGTGCCAATCAGCTGTTTGGCGCCGCAAGCCTGGGAGGGGAGGAGAATTAGAGCGGGAGCGGCGTGCTCGGGGAGGAGGTGGAGCAGAGGTGAGTTGGGGTGGGGAGCTGTCGCACGTCTCCCCGGGTAGGGGGGAGCTGCCATGGGAGGGGGGGTGCCTCAGGGCGTGGATCTGCCACAGGGCTGGGGGGGCAGGGGGCGTGCAAGGTGGAAGTTTCGCGCCCTAGGCAAAACTTCCTTGCACCAGCCCTGGTTGAGGACCAGGGACCCTGGGAACCCAGTCTCCCAGCAGCCTGCCAAGAGAGCTGATGAAGGCCCGAGGAGCTTGACAGCCAGGGCTTCCAGTGCTTCCTGGCTCCCCTTTCAGCTTTCCAGGCAAGAAGCTGAGGAGCTGGGCAGGTGAGCTGGCAGGAAAATCTGCCTGGTTTTCCCACTGGAATTTCATTGAAATTGGCATGTTCCTACAGAACACTTAATTTTTTGACGAACTGGCATTTTCTGACAGAAAACATTCCCAGCTAGGTCTGCCCCTCAGTGACTGCTGGGCCAACAGACCTGTGCAACCAAATACCATGTTGTCATCCTCTAGCACTCCCATTGCAGCCCATGTTGCAAACTCCCTTTCTGTGTCTCATTAATGGCCTCACATACTATCTCTAGCCGGGGCTTATGTGATTTTCAAGGGTATGTCTACATTGCAATTAAACCCATGGCTGGCCCATGCTGGCTGACTCGGGCTTGGACTAAGGGGCTATTTAATTGCAGCGTAGATGTTCAGGCTCGGGCTGCAACCTCCCACCTCACTAGGGTGACCAGACAGCAAATGTGAAAAATGGGAACAGGGGATGGAGGGTAATAGGAGCCTATATAAGAAAAAGACCCAAAAATCAGGACTATCCCTATAAAATTGGGACATCTGGTCACCCTACATCTCACAAGTCCCTCTCACCTCACAAGTCCTAAAGCCTGGGCTCCAGCCCAAGCCTGAATGTCTACACCATAATTAAACAGCCTCTTAGCCCAAGTTTCTTAGCCCAAGTCAGCTAGCATGGGCCAGCCATTTAATTGCAGTGCAGATACACTCAAAGGGACTTATTCTTGCTTGCTGTTCATAGGTATTTAGGCTAGTGGCCCCTTGTTTTCCTGTGGACTTAGAAAGCTAAGATGACAAATTGTTTCTGAGGGTTAAAACAAACACTTACAATTAAAGGAGGGAAGCTTATGGAGGGGCAGGTAAAGATGTTCATCCTGTAATGTCTGTGGACAAAATCTGAATATGTTGACATGCCACTAAACATTCAGCGGCAATAGGAAAAATAATCCATCAGTCCCTTTCTACAAAATAACCTCTGTCTGACAGCACAGCTTGGGGGGCAAAGAGAATTGAATGGACAAAGGCAATGAACTACCCTCTCATCCCAGAGGTGAACCTGCCAGAACAGGGCTGAGGTACGTTGGCAGGGCAGAGCGGGAAAGCTTGCAATGACCAACCCTCTCATCCCAGAGGCAAACATGCCAGAACAAGGCTAAGGTATATTGGCAGGCTGAGACAAGGAAGCTTGCAAACCCATTGTTTCTCCTGGGGCTATATTTTCTCCTTTGAATCAAAACCAGCACAATCTAGCACCCTTGAGGAATGCTACCAAATGGAGAGCAATGGGAAATGAAGTACTATATTTAGCAAATGACTATTGCTGACAGTAGTAGTTTGCCTGACTATAGTGTACTATTGTCATATAACTACTAACTGTAACAGACTACTCAAAGAATGTAGATAGTAGTAGTAGTAGCAGCAAGTGCTGAAATGCTCCATTATATTTGTTCATAAACCAACAGACAGAATAATTGTGGAATAGCTACAATATACAGTTTGCTACTTAGTTTTGGAACTCTTGTTGTTTATCTATATACTGTAGATATATAAATGTCAAACTCTGACTGAGAACAGCATGGTTCATGGCGCCGTTAGTAAGAGAGATGCTTTTGTACTTTGGCTTTTTCTTTTAATGAACCATACAGCAAAACTCTTCAAACCACAAGGAAAAGCACATTTTTCTATTGAAAACCGAGCTACGAAGGAAGACATTCACTCTATTATATGTGCACATTTATCTTTCAATTATTTTGTTTACAACACACACATAATGTTCTCTTAAGTTGTGGAAAACCTACTGTAGCATTTGCAGGGAAGTGACTATTCTACTCAATAAGAAACAGGTTCTTCCAGTATTTTTTTTTTTTTTAGGTATAGGGCACAAGCAGTATGGCCGAGGAATTACAAAATTGCAACATGGAAGTAGGAATTGGGACTCCTTTCTTCTGCTTTTTGGCTCTGCTATTCAGTCTGTATGATCATAAGCAAATCCCTTAACCTCTTCATGCTTCAGTTTACTCACCTGTAACTTTGGTATAAAATCTACCTAACGAGATGAGCTAGATACAGGCTGTTTTGAAGTAAATCAATGAGTTCTATGCCTAATAACAATGGGTGGGGTTTTTTTATAATTGTCATCATGTGTATGTATTTGGTCAAGCTATTGATCATTCTATTGGTAGCCCAACATCCAGATTAACTGTTCTGTTGAGAAGCAATCTCTCACTCTAACACATAACATTATTAGAGGCAATAAACACAAATTAAATGTCTCAAATTAAAAAGGATAGCAAATGTTCAGAATGTCACTTGTAGGCATATTCAAAGTAGATAACTCTTTATGAGACACAGTGGGATTCAACAAAATTGGTCCCATACCACACACACTATAGTTTATGCACTTCTTATAATACACTTTTAATTAAGCGATTATAAAAAGGGCACACTGCTTTATGAAGCATTAACCTTGCTCACAACTAGCTAAACCATGAGATCAAAGATTTTGAAGATATCCACATGAAAATATATCATTTCAGAGAGAGTGCAGTCATTATTGCTAATATGTTGTACGCAAGCATATGTAAAAAGTTTTATAGTTGAATTAAATATTTTTAGAGTAAATACTTAAAACAAACAAAGCCTAGTCTGATATGAGCAGCTATTTTGCTGGCATCTCTGGAGACCAATTTCTTGGCACCATTCCAGTGAAATCTGTGTGCTGGAGAAGTGGTAATGCTACAGCGTAAAACAACCGGTAGGCAACTACATTTAAAGTGCTGAATACTTAACTGATCGGCACAACTTCATTGACTTCAAAATGTGTTTGTTTTTGCTGTTTTAACTTTGGACACATCAAGATCAAACTTAAGCACCTTAAAACAAAATGTGTGTGTGTGTGTGTGTGTGTGTGTGTGTGTGTACATATATATATAGTGTATGAGATGCCATACAGGGCCGGCGCAACCCATTAGGTGACCTAGGCAGTCGCCTAGGGCACTAACATTTGGGGGGCGGCGGCCGGACCTTCCGCCGCCTCTGTCGGGGCAGCATTTCGGGGGCGGAACCTTCCACCGCCTGGGGCGGCAAAAAAGCTGGCAGCGCTCCTGGTGCCATACAATAGAATTTAAAATATAGCAACAACATAAAAGGGATAAAATGATTCTGACTTACAATATGAACACCAAATGTAAGTGAAGGGGTCCAAGAAGGAAGGGTATTGAAAGGGATGGTAATGAATATAGCACCAAAAGTATTTGTCTTAAAATAGCCTTAAATTTTTTTTAAAAAAAGCTTTAAGCTGTTTAAGAGGGGGGATGGAATTGGCATTTCAGTGGGACTCAGTTCCACATTATAGAGCACAGTGCTGCAGAAATGCAGTTGCCTCTGATTTGAGTGAGCATCGTGTGAGCACAGCTATGTGGTCAGTCTAAGGATGTAGCTATGCCTATCGCCATTAAGCACTTCAAAATCCAAAATTAATAAGCAGACACTCTATGGGCAGTGAAAATAAAGGCCATGGTGTGATGTTGCACCCCATAATGCTTTATGGAAATATGCATATGAATGTAAATATGACATAACTGGAATATGTTTATGCTATATATGCCATGTAACATATCTTTGCAAAGGTTATGATCTACTGAATATATTCATTCTATTTGTATGCAGGTATCATTTTTTGTATTTGAAGTTATGAATATTGGCTGGCTCTGTACTTGTTTGATTTTAAGTAGCCTCAGTGAAGCATTTGTTCAGCTTCTTGAGGAAAGACTAGTCTCAGTAAGTGCCCAATCAAGAAACACTTAAGCTGACAATAGACCTTGATAGACACCAATCCACATCTGAGCTTTCCTGGGAACATCCTGTAAAGTTCTGAGTCATGTATGGACATATGACTTGTCCATGTGACTCCAAAACTCCATCTTGGAGCTGGATTCTGCATACAAGAGAGGAAGAGGTCTCCACCCACAAGACAGAGTCTATATAAAGTCCTGGGAGTCGCCTCCATTTTGTCTTCAACTGGCTCAAGAAATAGCCTCTCCACCCCCAAAGGATACCTGAAAGAAACTGGAACAAAGGACAGTAACCAGAGGGGTGTGAGTGGGTGGGTACTGGACCCAGACTAGAAGGAAGCTAGTCTGTAAAAGAAACTTATTGGAACATCTCTGAGGATGAGATTTCATCTGTAATCACTTTCTTGTTGTATTAGGCTTAGACTTGTGTGTTTTATTTTATTTTGCTTGGTAATTCACTTTGTTCTGTCATTACTTGAAAGCACGTAAATCCTACTTTTGTATTTAATAAAATCACTTTTTACTTATTAATTAACCCAGAGTATGTATTAATGTCTGGGGGGTGGGGGGAAAACAGCTGTGCATTTCTCTCTATCAGTGTTATAGAGGGTGAACAATTTATGAGTTTACCCTGTATAAAGCTTATACAGGGTAAAAATGGATTTATTTGGGGTTTGGACCCCATTGGGAACTGGGCATCTGAGTGTTGGAGACAGGATCACTTCTTAAGCTGTTTTTAGTTAAGCCTGCAGCCTTTGGAGGACACTGTTCAGACCTGGGTCTGTTTGTAGCAGGCTAGCATGTCTGGCTCAAACCAGGCAGGGCACTGAAGTCCCAAGCTGGCAGGGAAAACAGGCTTAGAGGCCGTCTCAGCACATCAGGTGGCAATTCCCAAAGGGGTTTCTGTGATCCAACCCATCACACACAGGTTGGGTCTAGTATTATGCTAACTCACCCTTCAGAAGTTGTGCTGCTGCTTTACCTGGAGCCCTACAAAGAAGAAATAATAATGCTAATCGAGACTCTCAAGCAGAAAGACACGTGTTGCTGTGCTGTGAAGCCATCACAAGATAGATGTATAGCTGACCTGAAAATGACTAAAAATCAAAGCTCACTCTCTAAAGTCTCCTGAAGTTTACAGGCAGAACTAGGAACTCACAGCCCAATCCTTCATTCCTTACTCTGCTTATCATGCTGATCTTAATCGTCCCTTGTGCTCTGCTATCCGTGGTATCCAAATATAAAATCAAAGTCAGTAGGTGGATTGTAACTTCTTCAGGCCAGGGACTGCCTTTTTGCTACGTCATTAACATGCCTGAAATGAGGCTGGGATCTCTAATTGCTATAATAATAAATCGGTATCAACACAAGTCTTCAAGCATCAGAACTGAAAGAGAGAGACTGGAGTCATAGATTATTTTTCAACAAAATATTCAATATTTCATTTGAATGCTGTCCCCAAGACTTTTAAATTTTTGCTGTTTGGAGGGATTTTGTTCCCAACTTTCTTCCTGGTTTTGCACAAAGGAGGCTGGAGAGCAGTTCATCATTATTTCTGCATTTTTTTTTTTCATTTCTTCTCCTGAAAATTCATTTGTTCCCTCCTACCACCCTACCCATCACTGGCTGTTGAATTTCCCTGAAGTGCAAATGACTCCCATGTAAAACACAGCAGGAGAAGTGAGACGGTCATGAGGATGTATAAATGAAAAAGCTGCCATATAATACACAAAATGGGCGTTTTTAACGCCGCCTCCTACTTAATAATATAAAAAATTAATATTCTATTTAAGACTGAGGAATGGGTAGGCAAAAGGTGAAATCAAAGAGAACGTTAAGGGTAAACAGGAAAAGGGACAGTTTAATCATTATTTAAAACAGATTCTCATTTTGACAAGGAGAGAAAGTTCACCCTCCATCAGTGCTAACCATAGATTAGCTGACAAATGTGGCAAGTAACACATTTTGATTAAAGATTAACAAACACAATTGTACAGAATTAGATGTTTGTCTTCTATTATAAAACTGCTAAAATCTAGTATCCCTTTAAAATATACTGGCTTTCAGGAGATATATTTTAAAGAACCTTTTTGTATACAATCAATTTCTATTCAGTTATATTCTTCTTGTTGTCTCTGAGTTATACCCAAATTCAAAGGAAATCACATGAAGATATTTAGGTGCTGTGACTCAGACATGACAGTAATATGGAAATAATTTGTTTCACTTCTTTTGGAAGACTGAGCTAATTTGTCACTGTGAATGAATGTAGTTCCATGAAATTAAATGGAGCTACAATCATTTACACCGATGGGATCCTGTCCTGTGTATATCCCCGAACCTTGTAGGAATGGAGAAAATCAATAGGTTTTAGTATGTTATATCTTGTGGGGAGGGAGTTGATTGCATGTTCATTTATGTCGCTTCTGTGGCTGTTTTGGCTGTGTTCTCCACTGACTCCTAGGGCCGCTGAGAGCGGGTTCGGGTCCCGTGAAAAAAAATTTTTGGGCCCCCCAGCAAGGGCAGAATGGCTAAACAGGACCGACGAGAGGGCAGGGAACCTGGGCCTGGATTTTTTTCGGGCCCCCCAGCAAGGGCAGACCAGCTAAACAGGGCCGACGAGAAGGGGGAGGGAAGCTGGGGAAGCCGGGCCCCCTTCCAGACCGCTGTGCCCCGGTAATTTGTACCGGCTTCTCCCCCCTCTCGTCAGCCCTGCCTGAACCTCAGCCAGTCAATGAAGTTATGCCCGTTTACATCTGCTAAAAACGTGACACAATTCATTAATTCTTAGTCAGCATCCTTTGGTTTATCAATACCATATTTGAGGGAAAACCCAGTGAAAAGTGTGTGTGATCACATCCACTTCTTGTCTGGGAGAAACAATATGTTTTTGGGAGATAAAACCAATTTCAATGATGTATCAAAGGGGCTGGGCCTTTGTGTAATGGCTGACTATGGAAAATTCTGTTTGTGTCACAGACCTATGCAATTTTCAGGGTTAAATTTTGTTGTCCTTAATCCTGTCTGTGAATACTCACGTGAGTAAGTCCCATTGGCATCAAGAGGAATTACTCAGATGAGAGTGTCCAAAGCTTACTTACACCAGTAAGAGTTCAATCTAGTTTTGTACACTGTATGTAACATCATAACTCCTCCTCTTTATTTCCAGCATTCCTATATGTGAGCATTAGGGGAATACCCTTAAGGTGTTTAAGGAGGGCAAAGTTAATAGATGCAATATTTCACCATCTTCAGAAGGATCCATCTAAGGTTGATTAAGCCTTTTTTATTATTTACTGCTTGATATGTCAGCCAAAGGCAATGTATAATCCTTCAGTGACCTGCTCTAGTAGCTAGGCATTAGGCCAACTTCTTTGCATAGAACAAACCTCAGTTCAGCCCAGATGTCTACAGAAGTGGTGATGAGGAAGGTTTGATGTAAACACTAGGGTTGGCCACTTCCCCTTGGCAGGTCAGGTCAGCTCTGAGATGTGTTCTACTTATGTAAAACTGTGATGACTCCACTTATGTAACAGAGCTAGGAAAATACACTGTTCAGTGGTCCGTTAACTTGCCATCAAAGAACGAAGTAGTTTCTCAGCATAGACTATGTACTTTTAGAGATACATACGGTCATCTTTATTGCTTATCAGTACAGTGCTTACTATAATGGGTTCTGATTCTTGACTGGGATTCCTAAGTACTTGTGATAGTTTTATAAAATATTTTCCATATTTGTAGAAAACAGCTTTTCTGAATGTCATAACACCGTACATCTCTCACAAAAATGATGTAACCGGTGAGAGCAAAGTGTGGCTCCTTGTCTCCCCACTAATGGCTAGATTTATAAGTATGCTACTGATTCTGAGCTAATGAACCTGCCGCGAGATAGAGAAGTCCTAGGTTCAGCCTCTGCAGAGGACCCATCCAGTAGCATATTTGCATTTGTAACACCAACGGACCCTGGTGTTCAGGGAGCAGGATGAAATCGGGGATCTTGGGAGCTTAGTGCATGAGCCTCTACCGCATGAGCTAAAAGCCAACTGGCTATTAGCTACAGCTGTAGAGCAGACTCATTTTCTCTTTCTTCTCAGTGGTCTCGGTGTCACTAGATGGGACAGAACACCACACCCAGGAGATGTGTGGGTTACATACTTCCCCTAGCTGAGGAAGCACGTCCCCAGCTTCAGAGTCTTCCCAGTTGAAATCCCGGATGAGCCCCCACTTGTAACACCGACAGACCCCAGTCGTTGGTGGGCGGGATCGAACCCGGGACTTCTGGGACTTAGTGCATGAGCACTGCAGCTGTTACTAAGAGAGATGGCTAAGCAAGGTTTGGGAAAAAATTGAGTTGAAGTGTTCCCAGTGTATGCAGATACTTTGAGATCTGGGGAACCTGAGTGAGATCCGGGCATCAATAGGAATATAACAAGTTGCCAATGATGTAGGCAGATAAACAGGTGATAGAAATTGGATGAAATTCAATGGTACAAAAGTGCAAGGTTATGCACTTAGGGTCTAAATTTCTGCTACAGTCTGGACCTCATCAGTTGCAAGCAGCAAAGGAGGAGAGAGACCTGTGTGTGTCTGTCACAGGATGTCGGAGCTACTAATGCAGCCGTGAAAAAGGCAAATATGATTCCAGCATGTATTACCAAGGCATTTCCAGGAGGGAGGGGGAGAGAGAGTGGAGTATTAATGACATTGTACCAGGCACAGGTAAAACTTCATCTGGAATACTCTTCCCTTCTGGTCACCCATGTTCAAAAAGGATGAATTTAAATGAACAGGTGCAGAGAAGAACTATCAGGATGATCAGGGGAATGAAGGGCCTCTTTTATGTGAGGAGACAGCCCTCCTGTCTTGGCATGTTTAGTCAAGAAAAAAGAATGAGCTTGGCATGTTTAGTCAAGAAAAAAGAATGCTCACTATAAATTAGGGGAGTAAATGCCAGACAGGGTGAAGAGCTAATTAAGCTGGAAGGACAATGTTGGAACAAGAACAAATGGATATAAACTGGCCATAAACAAACTGAGACTGGGAATTGGAAGAAGGCTTATAACAATCAGAAGCTCTGGAACAGCCTCCCAATAAGAAGTGTGGAGGCAAACAACATAATTAGTTTTGAGAGAGCTGGGCAAATTTATGAACGTGATTGTATGATGGGTTTCTTGTGATGGTAGGGGACGGGGCTCAGCAGCCCAGGGGCTCACTTCCTATTTGTCTTATGTTCCTAAAGCTTATGTTTTATTGTTTCAGACAGCAGGGGATCAGAAAAGCATTTTTCCCCCAATGTATTCTGGGAGTGATCTTATTTCCCTCCTCCTGAAGCATCAGGGATAGCCATGGCTGGAGATGGGACATTGGGCAAGGTGGGACAGGGCTCTGAGTTGGCACCAAGCATTCTTTCTCTTAAGTGCTTGGCCGGCTGGTCGTTGTTCACCTGCTCAGAGCCTAACTGATCCACATATTGGGATTGAGACGGAATTTTCCCCCCAGGTCAGGTTGGCAGTGACTTTTTGCCTTCCTCTGTAGTGTACAGATGTGGGTCACTTAACTATTTCCCTGTAATTGAAGGGGCCTCAAGCATTGGTGCACCTCGGTCCCTCTTATTCTCTGCCTGTGGTACAGGATAGCCTAGTCTCCTCTGGACTACAATACTTTGGTCTCATTTTGGTGGTTGAGTTTAGTATGTGGCTTCTGGGTAGAGATGGAAGCCTGTGATATAAAGATTACATCTACTGGTCCCCTCTAGCCTTAAACTCTAATTCTGACTGGAAACAGCTATTGGAACATCAGCTAATCTGGTCTGTTGGTGGTGATCTAAGGAGGAAATGAGGGTGATCATCTGGAGGTACAGTGGTAAAATGTTACCAACATGTGGGCAGCTGTAGCTCCTAGCTAGGTTGTCTATCCCATGCTTACTGTGAAGAACCTTAAGAGTGAATGTCCTGAGAAAGGAGAGAAACAGGGTGGAGAGAGGAGAGCTGGAAAAAATGAATGTAATAATAGAAACACAGAGGTGTGGCATCTGAATGGGAGAAGTGCATGTACAGGGTTGGTGATGGAAATTTGCTTCTCTCACGTAAGAAGCGATGTTTCCACTGAAGTAAACCTGGCAAACAAAAATATAGGGAGGGTATGTGTGTAAATTTCAGTGTTCTTACAATCATTTATCCTTATAAAATAAAAATTGTTAAACATTTAAAACAAAATTCTGAACCAGCCCCACAACTGGCAGGAAAATAAGGGGGGGGGGGGGGGGGAATTGCCAAAAAAAAAACTAAACTCTAAAGTTTTTTTGAATTTCAAATTTTCAAAATTAAAAAAAAAAAACATATAAACTGTTGTAGTCATAGGGATGCAGGGCTGGAAGGGATCTCCTTTGCTATGGAGTCCAATCTTCTGCCATCGCAGGCCAGTCAGTCATAGAATCCAATTCAAAAACAGTCCTGAAATACAGCACAGCATGCTGTTGTACTAATTCCTAAAGTCCTTATTGGACTTTCAGTGGCCTTGGAAGGAGGATAACATACATGCAGTCCCAGCCCTGCCCCTTCTCATGCCTGGACCCAGAAAGTGACCTCCACAGGAGCAAGGATTGGATTGTGTGTTGGAGAAGGGCATTCAGATACCACAGCTGTGATGACTGGCTGCCCCCCCCCATGTTGCACAGGTGTTTGTGCGCCCTGTGAATTTAGGGGGAAGGATCTCGCCCATGCCTTTACTTCAGTCTGAGTTTTCCATGAGAGAGATTTTTAGGACCTTTTTAAAGTGGCTCTTTAAAACTTTTACAGAGTTATGCTTTGCTAAAGTTTTTTTCAGATTAAAAACACTTAGGTTCTCCTAGCCATAATTATAATACCCAAGTGTCCAATTTAGTTTGCATTTCCAGTCTACTAGTACATGAATCATGTTCAATAACCTCCCATCTGAGCACTTTATTGCTGTTTAAGTAAGAATTAAAACTTACAAAAATAGATGCTATAAATCATTGTAGCAATTGCTAGGAATTGTCGTTGATCATGGGTCTAAAACCCAGTCAGACCCACACCTGAAACATCTGTGGAAGAATACAGTGTTACTGTTCAGAGTTGTTCTTTCCTATGTGTGTCAAACCGATATTAACACAGTCATGTCTGAAATGTGGTGCATGTTTTCCACTATAAAGGGGAAATCAAATAATGTACTACAAGTTACTGTTGACAGTCAGGAGACCATAAACCAACCCACATTATGAAAAAATCTGCTTTCTAAGCTTATGACAGCAAAAAAAGATGACATACTTACGTTTCAATATAGTTATTCAAAGAGATGCTGTCAGGAACTATTCTCTTCTCTAATATAATGATTCTCTTATAAAACACTAACCCTGATATTTTCTTCAATGTTACATGCACCCATGTGAACTTTACAAGTCCCCTTACTTGGAAATGGAGTGATCTAAACATGTACTGAACTGGAGATTATTTCATTGTCAAAACCTGTGAGTATTGGTATAACTGAATGTCTCCTGTTTGGCTCTTGGTTCAGGCTATAGGAATATGAAGCAAAACCAAATGGTTCCTAATTCTAAAAGTCTTAGACAAAACCACCATTGAAGCCAATGAGTCTTTTGTCTCGAAGACAACTGGCGGTCCCCATATTGGTGGGAGAAAATATAAGGGGCTTCCTTCTTTGCAAAGTAACCCTCCTGCTAGGTGGTGTCCACAGCAACAGGCACTAGATTCAATATCTAGCTGTTGCTCTTAGCCATTGCAAAACAGAACTGTCTCAAGCCCCTACCCGGTAATCTGGGAACACCAAACACCACCTTTCTGGGTGCCTCTGAGACAATATTTCCCCACTTGCAAGCAATGAGTCTGTGTGTGACACAAGAGAAATGTATTAAAAGGCAGAGGGAACTCAGCATTAATTTGGGAAAACACTGCAGCAATTCAAAGCATGTAAATCATAAGTAAACACCTACTGTATGGTGGGCCGCATCTTTTGCCTCAGTTTTCCACCTGGCAGTGTGAAAGTCGGATGGATGAATGTCCCTTTAACACACCACTCTTCTTTCCCTCCACTGCACCCCAGTCATAGGTGGTTGTCCACAGTCAATTAATCCCCACAATTCAGGGATGCATTCACCTGGGTTCACCTCCCACCCCGAAAGGGGGACATCGAGCAATGTCGCTGCCGCTGCTACCGCGGCCGCTGCTATCGGTATGGCTGCTGCTTGTGACTCTCTGTCACCTCTGCAGTGCCATGTTCTGAGGTTCTGTCACATAGTCCAGTTCTTAGTGATTTCACTGGATAGCGGGGAACCTCCCTGCTACTGCAGCCTCTGCGCCATCTTTCACTGCAACTGTCCCCACGCCAAGTCTAAGGCTCAGCCCCTAGACCGGCTCATCAGTGATTGCAGCTCTAGTAATCGCTGAACAGAAACAGGAATTCTCAATTGAGTCTGGTCAGCTCTGTCTTCAAACCCTGGAGAGGGGAGAGTCAAATGGAGAGAATGTGTGTCTATGCAAATAGACTCCTGAAGTCTTTCCCTCTAGTTCATCATGAGGGGCAGAGCGCTCATTCAGCCCCTGGCTTACACAATAAATTGCAGAGGGCCCCTTGCTAACAATCTGAGGGCAGGAGTTTGCTCTGTGAATCAGAAGCTTGTGCCCTGTGAATTAGGCTGCCTATTCTACTCACATGGTGATGAGGGCAATATAAGTGTGTATCTTCCAGTGGTGCCTTAAGCAACATGATTTTCATCTGTGATTTGTTCTTCTTCTCATCCTCTTCCTCAAGGAGACAAAGTGTACAATGTAGTGGTTTGGCAGGGTTTTCTGTGTTTGTTTTTTTTAAATATCCATGCTGCTATGTGTTGCCTTTCAAGCAAATAGTAGTATCCACATGGCATTACTAAAAATGTAATTGGAAGCAGTGAAATGTGAAACAAGTATTTGCAGTTTTTATTTTGTGGTCTATACAAGAGGCACCTCTTTCAGACCAGTAGGTTGCAAGAAAGGGAGTAATCAAAAGATTTAACAAAAGCAAGAGTTATAAAAATTCAGCCAGCCCCACTGATCTAACAACACATCGATGTGCCTTACAATCTACTCCTTTGTAAAAGGCCATCATGGTCCTGCCATGCCCAGTAACAAGGCCACCTTCTTATTGTCTCGAAATGGAACCCGTCTTTTCTATTGCTAAAATGGAAACACTAACATATAGTCATAGTTCAGATGTCTTGGTTTTCCACTATAGAGAATGGGTTAACTGCTGTGATTGCTACTTTATGCCCTAATTTCACACTACAGCCTTTGAATGATTAGTATTAAATGTGCTTTTTCCACTACACAGTTTGCTCTGTATAGGTTGCTTTTTCACTGATTATGATGATGATTCATCTGGACTTGCAATGGGGGGCTTTTTTACTAGAAGAATGATTTACACCAGTGTTAGAAGGGCTAAGTATTCGGAGTAGAGCTAAGGTTTTAAAAAAGGGTCTATTGCTTAGACTGCTTTATAGGACAGCAATGGAAGCATGATCTCGACACACACCTCAGATTATTTTAGTACCAGAACCTAATTCTTGAAGCTCCAGACATTTTATTCTTCAATATGTCTTAATTTTTTGGTAGGATTATGTCCTCAGTTCTAATCACTGAATTTGATAGATAGTTTTATCATTTTCTATCTGAACTGATTGCAGGAAAGGTCTAGTGATAAAGATGATACATCTTTAGGCCAAGTGTTAATACAGGCATTGCCCATTCATGCCTTTTCCTCAAACAAATGTGAATCTGGCATAAAATCAAAAGAAATATTGTTTCAGTAACTATAGAAGACCACTCTGTAGGCTTTTCAAAGTAACATGTCTAACGGTAAGAAATTTCTGTCTTGTGCTGTCAACCTTGCTCTTTCTGGTTTCAAGGACAAAATTTAAATAATCCAGACATTATAGTCACTAATCAGAGTCATGAGCTTATGAAAGAGAGACTTAGACTTTGCCAGTCTTCTCCACTTTCACCTCTCTATCTTCATTATACCAAGGTTGGGTATGATTGATGCCCAGAACCTCAAACAACATTATTTGTACTTAGGGAACTGGTGTGTTATAACACTTACCAGCAAAAAGCTTGTTGGTTTTCAAAAGCAATCTTTATCACTTAGATAAGTATTTCTAATGAAACCCATTTTCCTTTCTTTTTAAGAGGAAAATATAGGTAAACATGAATGTGACTTCAAAGATTTTTTGGATCAGTGTCATGTAACCTGTAATGGTGAAAGACTGAAGGTCATGATTTTCCCATATATCCCCATATATATATTTTCCCATATATTCAGAGATCTTTTTTATTCAAGAAAGACTAGATTTTGTATCAATAAGACAGCATCTATAATTAAGTTATGAAACATCACTTAGGTCCCTATGGAAGCCCCACGGAGTCAATAGCCATCTTCCTACTGAGTTCAACAACAGTGGACTAAGGCCTTTATGTCCTAAAAATGTTGCTTGTCAGTGAAAACTCCAGCTTGTATAGGTCTCCCATGGTACAGATACCATGAAGTGCTGGAGAGCCCAATTGTGGTATCTACTGAAGCATCAGTAAGCTACTTGAAGACCTATTACAACTTTTTCCCAGCATATCACTGAGACCAATGGAATCAAATACTTGAGCAAGTATCTCCTTGCTTTACCCCTCTTTCTCGTTTTCTTGAGCAAGACAGTTACTAATGAACTTAAGTCTTTTAGCATCAAAAACTAGGAGGCACATATTTAATAGCTGCCATGAAGCTAAGTTTTTACTGTCATTCCAGATTCAAACCATCAAATGAGAATTTGCTTTGCTTTGTTGCTATTGATCATATTGAAGGAAAGGTAGATATAAAAGATCATTTTGTAAGCTTTGTGGCAGTAAATGAGGCAGATGCTGTATCCTTGTGTGATCAGTTAAATATTTTATTCTGCGGCTATGCCTTAGGGCGCTCTGGCTTCTTATTTCATTCCTTGCAATTCCCTAGGACCCACTACTGGAGATGTATTGCTTCCTGCAGACTTCATCAGTTCTGTCTCTGACTCCTAGTAGACCTCTGCATAGAGAGGAAAACCCTGGGGTTCTTCCTTCCACAGCTTCCCTTCCATATAACTCCTCCCTGCTTGACATACCTGTCTTCAAATATAGCAGGACTAATAAGCCTACATACTCTCATCAATCCCTTCCTAAATCCAACTCCCTTACCAGGCCTCACATTCAGGGTCAGTCTCCTGTCATGGGAAGGTTAGGGGGGGTGGCTAGACCAGCCCCCTTGCCATAAAGAGTCCAGCCACCCTGTGACAGTGGCCAAGGATCAGAGAGTAGCGACCTACTCCCTAACAAACAGTCCCTCTTCTGCATCACATCCAAGTAGAACTCAGGTGAAGTGGAGAATCAAGATCATTCTCTCCTTGCTTTACCCCTCTTTCTTGTTTTCAGCTGATTTGTGTCTTCTCTTAGGCTGTGCTTGGACCAGTCTTTCAATTCCTGTCTTCCAAACTTCGCCTTTGCTTTCCACTTTGTACAATAGGAAACACAACATTAAAAATCCTTTTAACCTTTTATTATAGATACAGAAAACCAGGAAATGAAGTTAAAGCATTTGAAATGTAAAGTATTAAGGGAGAAATAGAAGTAGATCGCATCATGCAGGAGGCAACTTTAACTTATGTTATTGACAAAGTCCCTCGGGACATACTTGAGTAAACAATTCAGTTTAGCACCAATGCCCCACAGCCTCTCTGCACTCCTGGAATGTCTCCAAAATGCCCCCTCCCTCCTATTATACTGGTGGGGACTAGCGGGTAGGTGCTAAGGGTGGCAGAACAGCCTCTGCTAGCTTTATACCAGTGGAGAATCCTCCTACACAGGGAGAAGTCACTAACCTTCTCCAAACGTTTCGGGTTTACTTTATAGGATGAAAACTGAACTTGGAAGCCTGGCAAATCTGATCTGTTGCAAGGAACGTAGAGAAAGTAGGGGAACATGAGAACGGAGATACAAGGTAGATGGAACAGGATAATGTAGGGCCTTTAAGATGAGGAACTTTACCTGGACACAGTACAAGATAAGAATGACAATGAAGGGATTTGAAGAATTATATATCAGGGTCAGAGTGACAGGAGAGGAAGATGACTCTGCCAATATCGTAGATAGTCTGGATGGAGGAAAAGATGAGCAGAGGAAAAGCCACAAAGGAGAATACAGCAATTAGGGAAAGAGATGCCAAAGGTATGAGCAAGGGTTTTAGCAGAGCAGATAGGGCCTGATACAATGCCCACTCAAGTCAACAGAAAGTTTCCCATTGTCTTCAGTGGGCTTTGGGTTAGGCCTAGGATGAGCAAAGGGTAGATTTTAGTGATAGTAAATTAGAAATCAGGGCCAGAAAAACAAAACGGTTTGCTGCTTTAAGAACAATAGCTAAGCTTCTTATATTCTCTAGTATCTCTAGAATAGCAAGATGCTCTCCTTAATTATGTAGATGAGACGATTGTGACAGATTTTAAATGATAGTCTTTCTATTTTGAAGATATATTTTGTTATCTAACTGTAACTGAGTGAGTGTCAAAGATGTTCTTTTACACTTTTATATCTCCTTTTGTGACTGACAGTAGATTTCAAAATAGCATTCATTTATGGAACATGATACTAAATATGCTACATAAATATACGTGATTACTGTATCTTTTTTGCTTATGGTGTATTGCTTTTTATTTGTTTTCAGATTGGAATGTTGCTATATTTCAAAAAATGATGTCTATTTATATGTCTGTTAAATAGAAGAACGTTTTCTGACACTTGATTTTCCCAGAGGAGTTATGATCAGCTAAAGTTGAATATAGCATACGCATTATCTGTGAAGCAAGATTTCTTATTGTCAAATCATTTTTGATGCAAGGAAGTATCACTCACCCAAAATTGCCTTCTGAATTCTCCTCATAAAAAAGTGAAACCATGTCAAAGCTGTTCCACCCACCCTTAGACTGCAGCCTTGTCAACAGCATCTTATAGTCATTGTATAACAGGTGGTTGGCAGAGCCTCAGTTTGTATAAATCTGTTTAGTACCATTGGAGTCACTGGGGCTATGTTGATTTATACCTGCTCAGGACCTAGCACATTAACTTTATCTATAGACCGAGGGAGATCATTGGCCAAAGCCACTAATGCAGTTTTAGTCCTGTATCCAGGTCAAATCCTAGAGTGACCATAATCAAAAGGTATGAAGATTGAAAACATTGCCTTAGCTGATTCTCAGTAATCTTTCCTAAAACAACGAGGAGTCCTTGTGGCACCTTAGAGACTAACAAATTTATTTGGGCATAAACTTTCGTGGGCTAGAACCCACTTCATCCGATGCATGGAGTGGACAATACAGGAGCAGGTATAAATACATGAAAAGATGTGATAGACTGACCTCACACTTGGTAAGGCAAATCACAGCTTTTCATGTATTTATACCTGCTCCTGTATTTTCCGCTCCATGCATCGGATGAAGTGGGTTCTAGCCCACGAAAGCTTATGCCCAGATAAATTTGTTAGTCTCTAAGGTGCCACAAGGACTCCTCATTGCTTTTGCTGATACAGACTAACACGGCTACCACTCTGAAACTTTTCCCAAAATATTTGGCAAGATTGTCAATGTTTGCTGTTGCTGCTTCTTTATTATTATTATATTATACAGCCTAGGAGCCCTAGTCATGGACCAAAACCCCATTGTGCTAGCTGCTGTACAAACAGAGAACAAAGAGGTGGCCCCTGCCCCAAGGAGTTTTCAATCTAAGTATAAGACAGGAGATAACAGATGGATACAGACTGACAGGGAATACAAGGGAGCAATGAGACTATTGGTGATAAGTAGTGGTCACAGCACACCAGCCTAACCATTGCCAAGTTTCAATAGGCACCATGGCAGAGGAGAGTTTTGAAGGAGTCTAATGAGGTTGCTTTGCCGATGTTTACGAGGTGTGTGGGGGCTGCATGGGAGAAAGCACAAAGGTTCGAAAACTCAGCATACTTAACACGTGCATGATGGAGGCTGGCATCTCTTGAGTAGAGACCTCATCAGTGTCTATTTGAGAATGCCCGGAGAAAAAGAGGCATTACAATCTTCACAACAGGCCATTGTCTCACCAACCCAGAGAGGAAAAAGTTCCAGTGGACAGTGCTAGCCCAGTGGAGCTATGACAATTTACACAAGCTGAGGTTCAGCCTCTTGAGTCCACCTTTTTCTTACTCTGGGCTCATTTTTTGCTCAGAAATGGAGGTCTCTTTTCAGCTGAAGAACTGAATGAACCACCGTGAAATTTTCAGTCATCATGGGCAACTTTAGAGTTTGCAAACAAAATGCAAAGAAATTAACATTTCAAAGATTTTTCACTTTCTTGGGACTGTCACATACCTTTGCTGTCATCCTATTTCAGAGTCATTTTTTTTCATGTTTTGCTAAATACATGATAACTTTATACTGGGAAGCAGAAAATGCACACATCTATGGACACTGTTAAAAGATAGCAAGGTTCTTGGGAAGTTTCTTTGCTACAGTACAATGAGTAGTTGGTCGAATATGGTAATAAATTGGCATTGCTCCTCTGACTCAGGATCCAGCTGTATATATTGAAAATAAAAACTATTTAAGAAATAAGCCCTTAATTTAACTAGCTAGTTTATTTCCTGTTGATTAATTCAAGGGCAGCGTGGTATAACTTTCAAAAAGGTAATAATTCTGCAAATAGTTCAGAAAGGTCCTCTCCAATGTATTTTCTTTAAAAAGCAGCCAGACTGGCTGTCTTTCGCATTACAGAAAATAGAGTTGGATTAGCTTTCTTTGAAAACCTGGTAGCCTATCTAACTCTAGTTCAGAGTTTCCTAAAGTCAAACCACTGTTGTTGTAATGCAGTTTGTTTATTTATATTTAATTTTATTATACCTTTATAATCTGATCAAAGTTAAGTAAACAAACAAACAAGTGGTGCATTGCATTCAGTTATTGCTCTTCAAAGACATTAGCAAAAGTTCTCATTATTGCACAAAGATCAAAGTTATCACAATACTTCAAAATTGTCTAGAATTTTTGGCTAATTTAAATATGATAAATAATACTACCAGACATCAAACATACCAACATAAAATAGCAACTGTTAATATAGTGATACAACATCACATAAAGTGCCAATGCTTCTTAGGAGCAGCATTATATTACGTTCTATCCAGTTTCATAGGACTAAAGAATAATTGCAGGGCATAAACTAATTTCTGCTTCAAAGTCAAGGGCACAAACTACAAAATGTATGTAGATTAATATAGTTACCCCTACAAAGCAAAGGCAGTAACCAAGTAGCTGTCAAAATGTAACAATTCAGAAGTATATTCTCATCTTAATTAAGGAGTGAATTAGAGACAAAGATCATCTGAAGACCTGAATAAATCTTCAACTAACATGGTTCATTTCCTTTAATACTTTTTGAAGAAATTAGGAAAGAGTATTTGCCCTCTCAGCCAGGGGATCGGCTATGTTTACTACCTGGAATACTGAACCTCTTGTCCAAACAAAACCTCTAACTCTTCCTGGAATTTTCAAAACAACATAAGAGGGAACTAGGCACCCAATCCCATTGACTTTCAACTTTTCTAACTTTGGTTCCTTTGAAAATCCCAACCAATGTAAACACATAATAAGAGGCAGTCCTTCCTGGAAGTGGTTAGATTCTAATGTAAGATAAGACATCAGTGGGTAGAACCAACTGAGGTTTGGTTGAAAGTTAATAGAAAGCCATGGAAGTTCATTAGATTTTGGCTAATGCCCAGAGTGAATAGGAAATGAAGGATGAGGAAACCAGTAGTAAGAGTACATGGCTATGTAGACTAGCTACTTGTGTAATTAATAGGTTTTCACTCAAGTACTTTGTTTTGTAGTATTTTTCTTAAATACTTAAACCTTTATTCTATCTCCAAAGGAAATTATCTTGATCATTTCAATTCCAAAATGTAAAGTTCATTCTTCCATTAAAAACAAATGTGTAGAATATTACACATCAAAATGTCCATTTTTCTTTGTCTGTCAAAACCCCGCTGTTCCAATTAGCAATTCTCACATGTCATACAATCATAGAAGATTAGGGTTGGAAGAGACCTCAAGAGGTCATCTAGTCCAACCCCCTGCTCAAAGCAGGACCAGCCACAACTAAATCATCCCAGCCAGGGCTTTGTCAAGCTGGGCCTTAAAAACCTCTAAGGATGGAGATTCCACCACCTCCCTAAATAACCCATTCCAGTGCTTCACCACCCTCCTAGTGAAATAGTTTTCCCTAATATCCAACCTAGTACTCCCCCACTGCAACTTGAGACCATTTCTCCTTGTTCTGTCATCTGCCACCACTGAGAATAGCCTAGCTCCATCCTCTTCAGATAGTTGAAGGCTGCTATTAATGCCCCCCCCACCCGCCCACTCTTCTCTTCTGCAGACTAAACAATCCCAGTTCCGTCAGCCTCTCCTCATAAATCAGGCACCCCAGACCCCTAATAATTTCTGTTGCCCTCTGCTGGACTCTCTCCAATTTGTCCACATCCTTTCTTTAGTGGGGGAGGAGGGGGCAAAACTGGAAGCAATACTCCAGATGTGGCCTTACCAGTGCCGAATAGAGGGGAATAATCACTTCCCTCAATCTGCTGGCAATGCTCTTACTAATGCAGACCAGTATGCAGTTAGCCTTCTTGGTGACAAGGGCACACTGTAGACTCATATCCAGCTTCTCGTCCACTGTAATCCCCAGGTCCTTTTCTTCAGAACTGCCGCTTAGCCAGTCAGTCCCCAATCTGTAGCAGTCCAAGGGATTCTTCCGATCTAAGTGCAGGACTCTGCACTTGTCCTTGTTCAATCTCAGCAAATTTCTTTTGGCCCAATTCTCCAATTTTTCTAGGTCACTCTGGATCCTATCCCTACCTTGCAGCATATCTACCTCTCCCCCCAGCTGAGTGTCATCTGCGAACTTGCTGAGGGTGCAATCCATCCCATCATCCAGATCATTAATGAAGGTGTTAAACAAAACCGGCCCTGGGGCACTCTGCTTGATAGCAGCTTCCAACTAAATATTAAGCCGTTGATCATTACCCGTTAAGCCCAACGATCTAGCCTGCTTTCTCTCTACCTTATAGTCCATTCATCCAATCCATACTTCTCCAAGGTTGCTGACAAGAATACTGTGGGAGACCATATCAAGATTTGCTAAAGTCAAGGTGTATCACATCCACTGCTTTCTCCATATCCACAGAGCCAGTTATCTCATCATAGAAGGCAATCGGGTTGGTCAGGCATGACTTGCCCTTGGTGAATCCATGTTGACTGTACCTGATCACCTTCTTCTCCTCCAAGTGCTTCAAAATGGATTCCTTGAGGACCTGCTCCATGATTTTTCTGGGGACTGAGGTGAGGCCTACCGGTCTATAGTTCCCCTGGTGGTTCTTCTTCCCCTTTTTAAAGATGGGCACTATATTTTCCTTTTTTCAATCATCCAGGACGTCCCCCGATCGCCATGAGTTTTCAAAGATAATGGCCAATTGCTCTGCAATCACATCAGCCAACTCCCTGAGCATCCATAGGTGGTAGCTCAGTGGCATGTGTTCCATTTGAAAATGTATGAAAAGAAAGAAAAGAAAAAAAAAAACTGACATAGGTGGCATGAACACATATGAAAGGGTAGAGACCAACCTTTGGAAAGCCGTTCTCTACTCTTGGGTAGGAAACATGATCTAATGAATAGGAAAGAAGCTTGGGTTCCCTTCCCAGTTCAGCCACAGACTGGTGCCAAACTCCTATTGAAATCAATGGAAGTTGGGTGCCTGAATGCCTTTGAGACTCTAAATCTCAGTCCTCCATCTATAGCCTTCTTTTGGAGCTGTTGTCAGAGGGAGGCTATTCAATCAGATGGATCACTGGTCTTTTCAGCTTTTGGCATTTCCTATGCTCCTTTGTTCCTATGTAGCAGATTAACTGCTATAGACAAATTTCACGAGGCGTGCTATTGGGGGGTGATAAGATATTAAATATCCTTATTTCTGGGCATTGCCCATTTCTATTGTGCATCTCACAATGAAGAGAATTTGAAAACAAACATTCAATTTTTGACGTTTGGTAGAACTTAATTAGCTCCATGTAAATTATTAAATTAGTGGCATTGGCGTTCTTTCTACAAGATATTGGCATTTCAAAAGGACTGAAGGTTTTTAAATTATTTGTAGGATAATCATTCCAAATAACAGACAGTACATGAAAAAAGTCTGTCCAATGGATATTTTCCATAGTTAGAGCAAAACTTGATCAAATAGATCATCCTTAGTATGACAAACACCAAAAGACGCCTGACATAAATAAGTAGCACACACAGTACAAACTTGATCTGAAAAGTTAGTGAGGAAGCTGATTCTGGATGTGCACATTAGCCTATAGTTCTCTTTTAAGAATTTTAAACAATTTTCCCTGATTGGAGGCTAGATTCCACTCCCATGTGTACTGATGTAAGCTAGCCAAACCTTCAATAAAGTCTTCAAAATTAGAGTATACCTGTGAGCCACTCAGCTACTACTGATGAGGGCCATGTAGGTACCTAAATAGACACAGATATGGTTAGTGTGAGGATGTCATCTGACCCCGTTGAAGACAGTGAGAAGCATTATCTCACAATTGGTTAACTGAGCTGGGAATATACAGTTATTACTAATACAATTAGTCTATTTAAAGTTGTTGATTCTTTTGATATTTTTATTTGTACTGACATACCATCTGAGGCCCCATCCCTGTTGACACTATACAAACATATCAGAGATGGCATCTGTCCTGAAAAGCTTACAATAGACTGCCCTAACCAAGTGCACTGTTAGCATACATTTAGTAAAAATTATGTGCGGGCAACCAAAGGCTATGGTCTATCTAGCTTTTCCAAGCATTTCCATAATTTCACTAGCACTTAATCCCTTAGGGGGAAAATGATATTTTTTGCTACTCTTATGAATTGACCAATTTAGTAAGCGAACAAGAATAATTCCCTCTAGATACATCAATTTATGGTTTCCATAAAAGGCTCCATATAGATTTTGTGTCTAATAGGGAAATGGGAGTATCATGATACCCGTATCAAGGACATGACAGCAAACCTGACAAATGTAACTGTTCTGTTTACCATGCATTTCTGTACAATAAATCTCAAATGGGTTTTCACCAATGTCCATAATTCTGGCAGAATTTTAACATGCATGGTAGGTAGCTGTCTGTCTTAGAAGATTCCTGTCTAAGCAGGATTATGATGTGAATTGGGTTTTGTGCTTACTGCAAGGTTAACAGTATGCAGATATTACAATTTCAGATGACAATGTCTCATGTTCCAGTTTTAATGAGGTCCTTATTATAAAGGGAGAATTCCTGGACTCCACCTAAAGAAACAGCATTCTCTTCCTGTATCTGTGACCAAGAGAGTAATGCTTACAAATATGTTTACTAGAGATTGGTCACCATCAAAATTATTCTAAATTGCTTTGATTTTAATGAACTATATGACAAAATGCAATGTCAAAACTAAGCATTTAATGGGATGGGAAAAAATGAAATCCTTTTTAAATGTTTGCAGGACAGTCGCATTCATTTTGCTTAGTGTGTGTATTACATAGACATGAGATCATTATTGTATTTAGGAGAATGGTCTTTTGTTCAGATATATTTCTGTGAGCTCCATTGATAAATTACCACTGGCAGGAATCCTATACCAGTATCCAGAGAGGGGTAAATTCTGCAACTGGTAAACATTGCTTTACATTGCTGCAAACCATGAGAACCAGCTCCATCACTAATGGTAGATGTCTATTTTTCTCCCCAGCCACTGAAATCTTGGTTTTGAAATAGGACCAGCAAAGGGAGAAAGGAAGGGACAATGGCAGTATTGGGTGGCTAACAGGAAGTGAAATTGCAGCTAATACATACATGTAATGGCACGGTGTAGCCATTTAAGTTTTTAAAGAACTTTGGGACCTTTTGGGATGGAGCATGCTAAAGTTCTTTTCATTCACATTGTACCTATATAAATGTCACTGTGCATTTATAGATTCACCATTGTGATATCTGAGCACCTTTCAGATTGTTTATATAAAATAAGGAGGAAGGCAATGTGGTCTCGTGAACCACATACAGTTGTGAAATCCAGCAATCCCTGCCTTCTAATGCTGCTGATTCATTCTGTGTGGCATTAGAAAAGTCACTTGTAGAAAGATGAGGGCTCCACCCAGAGATGGATCTGGTCCTGGCCTCTTCTGGATCCACCAGGTTCATGTACCATCCCGAAGGCCTTTCCTGCATGGGAGGAGTAGTCCTGTTTCTCTCCTCTGACTGGACAGTGATGGGGTGCCTCCTTGAGAGAATTCTTGCAGCCAGTTAATCATGAAGGGGAAAAATCTGGACAATGGAGCAGATTTTAATGTGATAAATGGAAGGAAATACAAAGTTATGGTTCTCTCCGAAATGTAACTCGATCAGATTGCACAAATAAACTAGCACCAGTTTGCGAGCAGGGCTTCCGTTTGCTACCATGAATGCAGATGACAAACTGAAAAAGCCTGCTTTCACATGCTAATGGAACTGGTTCGGTTTCACATGCTAATGGAACTGGTTCGGTTTCACATGCTAATGGAACTGGTCCATCAGCTGATCAGCATTCTGCTCAGATATGATAGTAGGGGCCCCGGTACCAAGTGATGAATGCACCATAAGAAGTAGAATTGAATAGACCTCATGCATCCATCTTTTGTTCAAGAGAGCCTGAGTCTTTTGACTTTCAAGGTATATTGCAAGACCTATTTGTTTGCCCAGGATTTTTTGGAGGGTGTGCGTTAAGCGGGAAAGTATCGGTTTTCTGTGTGCTGGGGAGACTTTGGATATGTCTACAGCTCAATAAAACACCTTGCAGCTGGCCAGCTGACTTGGGCTTTCAGGGCTCAAGCTGCAGGGCTGTAAAACTGCAGTGTCGATATCTGGGCTTGGTCTGGAGCCAGGCCCATGACCCGGAGATGGGGAGAGTCCCAGAGCCCGAGCTCCAGCCCAAGCCCAAACCCAAACATCTACACTGCGTTTTTATAACCCCGTAGCCCAAGCCCAGCAAGCCTGAGTCAGCTGATCAGACCAGCCGTGGGTGTTTAATTGTAGTGTAGACATGGACATGCCCTTTGTGCTTATTTTGATAGTGAGTAGCTTAGAGGTGCTGCTATGTGTTTATTTTTTTTTCTGTTTGTCTGCATAGAGATACTATGAATGGCAGGTGTATGGTATAAAGAAAATATATGTATATTTTTAGTAATACGGAATACATATTTCAGGGCTGCTAAGTTACGGTTGCTTTGGAAACCAAACCTTTGAATTTCCTGACTTATGTATGGTTTAATGCCATGGTTGATTTTTCAGGTAGTTTTCTTGTCGTTAATATTGTCTATGTTCTCTGCTGACTTACTTGAGGCAATCTTTTCTACAGAGGCTTATCCACAGGGAGTATACAAAGACCATTCCCGCCTTCCTGAGATGCATTTTGCTGTGAGATAGTGATAATATACAGCTCTGAACCTTACTTTTTTCCCTGCCTCAAATTATTCTGTTTATATCAAATTGAGGAGCTGAATTTTAATTGGAATGAAGTTTGATAAGAGTAGATCAGTGTTATTAATAGGGTAATGAACAAGACATATGTTCTACAGTGCTAGACTTTGCAATGTGAATAAAAAAGGAGATTCTTAAAATTTACTATCCCATGATAAATAATAAATTGTCCCATTTACTATTCTCTCTATCTTTTGTATCTTCCAATCTGATGTAAAATTATAAAGGCTATACATCTCGGTACAGGAATAAAACCAAAATATTACAAATAGCTAATGCAATAATGGAAACTTATGGGTGAGTCTCAGGATAAATTTAATAAGGTTAATGTAATATACACATGCTTTGTTTCTTCAACAATGTAAATCTCTAATTATTGCATCACTGTAAATGTAAATCTCTAATATTTCATGAAGTGGCATCTGCAAAAAAAAATGTTTCTAGATGTGCACGTCTTTATCTGCAGTGTTCACTAACTCTGGGAATGATTGGGGGATTTAATACAAGCTTCATTTCTGTACAACACTAAGAATAATTATGGATGTAGGCATTCTGTTGCACTAGGCAGTTGGCACACATCCACTCCTAAAAGCCAACAGCCATTCACACGAAGAGGCCCTGAATGGTTTGCTGCCCCTAATATATTTGTTGTATAGTGTCTAAAATTTCTGATTGGCCTGACTAGAACTAAATCCTGTAGTTATCCACAGACAAAACTCTCACTGAAGTCCATGAGAATTTTGCTTGAGGAACTCAAGACCATGCAGCTTCAGGGAAATCCATTTTGGGGGATTGTGGGGGATTTTGCAATGCAGAAGCTAGACATTAGAGAATGGCCAGCAGAGTATAATAAAGTAAGCTCCCTAAGCCTACATCTAACTGAATTCTAAGAGCTGGATTCTGACTTTACACAACACTTCCTGTACAAGGTTATGTCTACTCTTGGGTTGGTTCAGTTTAGCCCCAGGAGTTCATTCTGACTCTCAGAACCCCACCGAGTCACACTTCCTCCTGTGTTTCCTCTTGTCTTGGTGGGGAATGGAATTAGTACTTTATTGCCGACCCCGCTCCTCTGGCCAGTGAGCAAAGGTTCCACCCTTTTTCCCACGCCTCCCTGCCCACCTGTTCAAGAAGGCACTGTGGACTGCATAGCCTACCTACGGTTCAAAGGGGGGACTTATTCCCCTAGGTACATAATCCAAGTCATAATTTAGCTCTAACAGTGGAAAACATTACGGACAGAGAAACATTTTCTAGCAAAACACCACAGTGGTTGACCTGAGTTGAAACTTGCATCACGTGCATAAGAAAATGGAGAAAATGCAGAGATTGACTGGACGTTTTTTCCTTCAGCATAAGATATCTTTCAAAGGCTCTGGATTGATTTGATATACATTCAGGGCCGGCTCTAGGTTTTTTGCCTCGCCAGGCAGCGCTGGAAGCAAAGGGAGTGATGTCACCTTCTCCCAGCGCCCGCAGGGAATTTACTCCCTCCCCAACCCGGCTGTACAGAGAAGCCCCGATATAAGGGGTGGCACAAGGCAGCGCAGCAGCCAGAGCGCAGATGAGGCGACGCAGCCCCGGCTACCCGGCAGGGCTCGCCCTCTCCTCCCCAGGTAGCGGCTGGATCCTGGCAGCTCAGCATCCCAGGCTGGGGCTTCCCCTTCCCGCTGTGGCCAGGGGCAGGGCGCTCTTGCCCCATCTAAGCGGCGCAGCTCTGAGAGCGCGACTGCCCCGAAAAAAAAGGATGTCCGGAATGCTGCCCCTGGAAATGTGCTGCCCCAAGCACCTGCTTGCTTTGCTGGTGCCTAGAGCCGGTCCTGCATACATTATGAATGGCATAATAGTATGTGAGAGTTTGTCTATTTCTGAAGATGTTCAGCATCTTCATTGCTCACTCTGGAAATGACAACATGCATTCCCTGTGTGACCTCTCTTCATAATTACTTTATGGCAGCCATTCTGTCTTCTCCATTCAGCCAAAGTCAGCTCTCAGCTACCCGTTGCCAAATATAAAAGCACACTGTTTTTCAGGGATTTGAGACCTTCATCATTCTGCAAGTACTCCTGGTGCAGACTTGCAGCTGCCTTCTGTTACAGGGACCTCTCTCTACTTACCACCCAAGCCAGAATTGTAGTGCATTTTTCTCTCTTGTCCAAGACTATCTTTAATTTGAATGTCCAGCTATTTCAAATAAGCTGTATGACTAGAGAACTCTGTAATATAAAATATTCTAGGCTACAGTTGGGTGGCAATTATTGACTGTTTATCCTCATCTATTAGGATTAGACAGCTGGTTTTAGGTTTTATCTTTTTCTTTCTCACTTCCACAGTAAATGTATTAATGAGTGTTACTCTTCCCCATGATTTTATTAAAAGCTACTGCTCCAAACATTGTATACTTATTATTTTAATGATAGCCATAGTGTATCTTACAGTATCCGCCTTTGCTGACAGTGACTATATGGTGATATCTGACATTACCACAGCATTTCCTTGCAGAAATCTGTGCAGACATTATGCAATGCAGTCACTAGCAAATGTAACTATTATTGAAGAACACATTTTGGATCAGTGTAAACTCATACAGTACTTTACAAAGAAAGTGGCATAATCCCTGTTCCAAAGAGTTTATAATCCAAGGCCCAAATCCTGCAATAGGTTCACACTTTCTATTTAGGGTATATAATAGTTTATAAAAGATTAATATTATGCTTTTATACAGTCCAACAGGTTAATAGATTGCTTATCTAACACCTTCTACTGATGAACTTATAGCCATCTATAATACATTACTCATGTCGGCAATCTGCTTGTAATGTCTATTAGTCAACAATTAACCCTTATAAAAGTATCACCTACAACAGCATGCAGGTGAGAAGAGCCCCATGAATATCCTTCACAGGTCTGTTAATATATCACAGATACAAGGTGGGTGAAGTAATATCTTTTATTGGATCAACTTCCGTTGAGGAAAGAGACAAGCTTTTGAGCCACACAGAGCTCTTCTTCATGTATGTCCTGTAATACCCCACCCCCTCCTTGACAGGACAATATATGAAGTTCATTATTCTTTTAAGGGAATAATATGCCATCTTATTACATTAAATAGTGACACAGACACTTCATTTTAAACAAACTGGATTAGGACCTGAAGAGCTCTGTGTTGGCCCAAAAAAAGAGATTACCTCACACACTTTGTCTAATATCCTGGGACTGACATGGCTACAGCTACACTGCATATTAATACATCAGGCAGACACCTGGTGCAGATTCCTGACATTTTTATCACCTGGATATTTAAGTATACACGTGAGCAGAATAGGACAATATACTGGGGAATAAATCTGTGTGTCAGTGCAAAGGGGAGACGTATGGCAGGATGCCCTCCATTACAGGCCATGTTATATTTGAGTTGGCAGTATTTTAATATTATAACTTTACTTGTGTCCAAGTTGCTGGCATCCCATATTGCTGCCTCATGCAGTGTGCTATGGTCTGAAATATTTATTTTTGGGGGGAGGCAATATGGTCCAGTGAACAGGGCACTATACTGGGCATAATTCCGTCCTGCTTCAGCCACCTATATGCTGTGTGACTCTTTGCTTCTGTTTCTCCTCTGAGCCTTTGTCTGCCTGGGCTTTTTAGGCTGTAAGTTCCTGAGAGCAAGGCCTGTCTCTTACTGTGTGTTGGTACCACCTGTGGCACAACAAAGAGGCCTCAGTCTGTTTGGGGGCCTCTGAGTGCTATTGTAATTTAATAATACATTTTATTTCCCACAAACTGTCAGATACAGTATATATTGCTTCCTCTTGTTCTTAAATAGCATTTTATCAATTATTTGTACTTCAAACTGGGTAATAAATTGAAAACATTTCTGATCCTGTGGTAGCATGACAGCACACTTCAATTGACTTCAGTGGGCCCTGCCCACATGCAGGTTGTTGCAATTTTACATTTCAAATGACTTAATGAAACAATAGGCAAGGGAAGTGGGGGATTGTCCACTGAATACAGGGGCACCGCTTACTGTATCCACTTCAAACTAACAAGAAAGCAACAAAAATGGCAATATCAAAATGGCGTGCAGAAGCATCAGGTTAAAAATAAAAATTATAAATATTTCTGTTAATTAAACCCATAGAAAGCCCCCATCACAATTATGGGGCTACTTCCACCTCTGATCCCTTCCTTTATCAGGTGAAAGCAAGAAACCTGCAATTCTTCTATTCTTAGAGCAGGTCTCTAGATTACAGCTCTCTGTGTATCATGATTATTCAGCAGGTACAAATGAGTTGGCCTTTAAGTATCAATAGATCGGTAGTAATCTGAAGCTATTATCCTCTGTTCCTCCATATGCGAAGCTAACCCCTGCTTGAATTAACCCTTGTAATATAGCAAACCACACAATAACAATCAGACAAACATATGGAACATGCAATATTCATTAAATATTTCACTGCAGGTGCTATGCTTCCACGTTCATTCCAAAGAAGATACCAAGCTGGGCTCTGACAGAGCTGTTAATGGAGGCAGCGTAAGTGTTCTGAATAACATGTATCCTAGCTCCTGAATGATCTCCTGCAGTGTGTGGACACACCATTCAGAAATGCCACTAACCATTGTGCCGGATAAAATTAATTCCATAATGGGAATAAAAATACAGTATCCAAAAGGGCTTTTGCTGGGGCACTTCCTAAATCTAGATTGTGTGCCGAATTGCTCACTTTTAGCTTTGGCGTGAACTTGTCTGCAGAAATATACTTAAGACAGAACCTATGTTCTATTTGTATGATGACTAATCACAGGGAGACAAATCCTGCAGCCCATTGGAACTAGATCCTGCCACCCTTATTCATATTGAATTCAGTGGGACTACTTATGGAGTAAGGTACTACTTAGCATGAATAAACGTGGCAGAATCTGGCTCACTGGAATCACTAAAATATAACTGAACTTCTTAGTGAAGGTGAAGTATTACATTCCTGAGAGCCCATGGAACTACTCATGTGAACACTCACTGCAGTATGAGGCCTCACCCTGTAATTATTGCCTCCAGGGCAAAAACGGGTGTAAAATGCTACCAAATTAGAACAGCAACATCTTACATTCACTCTGCACCAGTGTACATGATGAAAAAATGAACAGAGAAATGGACAGATAAGCCCTGGAATTCATACTGAAATGCACCAAGTTACTGTACAAAATGGCCGAGAAATGTATACACACAGCCATCTGGGCAGGGGCGGCCCTATGTATTCTGGCTCCCCAAGCATGGCAGTCAGGCGGCTTTCGGCGGCACGCCTCCGGGAGGTCTGCTGGTAACGCGGATTCAGTGGCATGCCTGCAGGAGGTCTGCCGGTCCCATGCCTTTGGCGTACCCGTCGCCGAAACCGCGGGACCGGCGGACCTCCCACAGGCATGCTGCCGAAGGCAGCCTGACTGCCGCCCTCACGGCAACCAGCAGGCTGCCCCCTGCAGCTTGCCGCCCCAGGCACGCGCTTGGTGTGCTGGTACCTGGAGCCACCCCTGCATCTGGGAGTACATAAAAAGGAGTAGTGAGGCAATCATAAACGACCATATTTTAAAAACACAAAATAAATCTTTTCTTTGAAAACTTGTTTGCATGTATTTTGCCTTCCCTACTTTTCTTTCCGATTTATTACAGAATATCCTTTTTATACATCTAGCAGACAGGTTCTCTGCCGGTGTAAATCAGCACAATGCTGTTGAGAATAATGGCGCTATGGAGATTTATACCAGCTAAGGATCTAGCTCTTACAATTGTTTTAAATAGTATCTTCTTCTTCTTCTGTATCTTTCCCTTCACATCTCTTCTAGTAACTGAGAAGTCCTTGTGGTGAAGAGGAAAACTAGAGTGGATCTTAAACAGTATAATTTATACAGCTAGGAAAAAATTGTTTTTTTAATTTGGGCCTAAAATAACATTTGCATGGAAACGTCCTCGCCATCTTGATGGCACTGCTGAAGGTTTTCTGTGGAACATAGAAAGAAACCCACTAATATTCAAAACTCCAGTGATGTTGCACATTAAAAAATTATACGCACTGATCAATAAAGTGCGAAAGGACTGATGGAACACACTGTATTTTTCTGGGACAGGAATTTTGCGCCATGAATTATTTATAAGGACTGTGAAGTTGAAACAAAAGAAGTCTGAAAGCAAGGCTTACCTTATCACTCATAATCTTGCAAACAGCTGAAATGAAGCTATAATCATTTGCTACATGCTGGGACATCAAAGACCAATGTAATATTGCAGCACGTAAAAATGTATTATAATATGTTAAAGAAATTAGTCCCTAGTGAGTTGATAAGTATAGGCTGTGAGATTCTTTTCTTAGAGGGAGTTACCATTTTTGCTGACAAAATGAGTTTCTTCAAAGCTGTCTTGCCCTGGCATCAAGGACCAAGTTAAAAGTGAAATGTAAAAGACTGACTTTGCAGTTGATTTCAGACTTGCAACAGGCAAAAAGATGTGCTACGAAATGACTTCCCAAACTTTTGTGATGTGAATTGCTGTAGATTTTAGACTTATCGCTGCCATGAGGGTAGCAGTTCTTTTAGGAAAGAACGTTTGGTTTAGCGGTACGTGGGTTTGGTTAATGTTTTCAAAAACAGTTTAACAAAATATTGCATACAGTAAGATATATAATCACCAGTTCTTTTATATTTGTGTTCACACATTTTTGCCTCATAAATTCCCTTAACATCCTATTACACATGTTCCCCAAAAGAGAATGAAGGGTGCAGAAAGAAAGAAATCCCTGAGTTACATGTTTGTTTTCTGAGCATTCCTTTCCTAACTAAACAAATGCCTTCCCGTACATATGTCTGTGCTTTGTGTCTGCCTCAACAAGAACTGTAGGAATACGTTTCCTGTTCGGAAGCTTGTGACATTCCTTCACATGTTACCAATTCTATATTTTTCTCATTTAACCAGTGTCTCACAATATTGTCAGATGTTAGCAATGCTATTTTAATTCAGAAAGTGCTAGTTATCACACTGACACTAAGTATGGAGAGGTCTGGTGAAAACTGTACATCTGGTAATGAACACTGCTGACTACATTTGTCTCATTACCTTAGGCTCCCCTATCTGTTTGTTCTGTCACACTGACAGCTCTCATCTTATCTTAGGTGGTATGCTCTTGCAAGCAGATATTTTCTTTTGTTATGGCTTTGTGCAGCATGCCTATGTGGCATGCTGATCCCTGAGTGGGGCTTCTGGGTGGCCTAGATGCTAGACCAGGGGTAGGCAACCTATGGCACGCATGCCAAAGGCAGCACGGGAGCTGATTTTCAGTGGCATTCACATTGCCCAGGTCCTGGCCACCAGTTTGAGGGGGCTCTGCATTTTAATTTAATTTTAAATGAAGCTTCTTAAACATTTAAAAAACCTTATTTACTTTACATACGACAATAGTTTAGTTATATATTGTAGACTTATAGAAAGAGACCTTCTATAAATGTTAAAATGTATGACTGGCACACAAAACCTTAAATTAGAGTAAATAAATGAAGACTCGGCACACCACTTCTGAAAGGCTGCTGACCCCTGTGCTAGACCCTTGCACTGGGACTCAAGCCTCCTGGGGTCCATTCTTAGTTCTGCCACTGGCTTGCCAGGTGATCTTGGGCAAGTCAATTTACCTCCATCTGTTTCTCCATCTGTAAAATGGGAATAATGATGCTGCCCTTCTTTGTAAAGTGCTTTGATCTTTGCTGACTTAACATGCAATATAAGAGTTCGGACTAATAATCTTTTTATTTGTGCGTGTACAGACACTCCTTGCAGCACTGACCACTGAATTATCTTTGCACCTCGTCAACATTAATGAATTTATTCTCGGCAGCCCTGCAAACTGTGGAAGTTTTATCCTCGTTGTAAAAATAGGAGCTGAGTCAGAGATATTAAGTGATTTAGGTCACACAAGAATTTTGTAGCACTGGGAATTGAACCCAGACCTCCTGAATTTCTATTTCATGGCATAAGCAGAGGACCATCTTCAGGGCTGCCCAGAGGGGGGGCAAGTGGGACAATTTGCCCCAGGCCCAGCCGTGGCCCCCACGAGAATATAGTATTCTATAGTATTGCAACCTTTTTTATGGAAGGGGCCCCCGAAATTGCTTTGCCCCAGGCCCCCTGAATACTCTGAGTGGCCCTGACCATCTTTCTGTAACTGCTAATGAGTTTCCTAAGAATAGCTTCTCATTTTGAAACATGTGTAGTATATTTCCTCTTCCATTTTGGCACCTATAGCATAAATTACAATTTCTCAAATCCTGCAGAAGTATCTGAATTGCTTGAGTAGATTACTTTAGAGTTCTGTGACTTTCACAACAGCACAATTACTTCCCCAATTTTATGTACAGATTTCCCCTTGTGCTCACGTCTCTCACAAGATTAGTTGACTTGTAATAAAGAAATCATCTAGTTTAGCTGTTAAAAGGCTAGTCTGATCACAATCTGGAGGTTTCCTTATAGGAAAGCTCAACATTATTCTTGAGTACAAATGAGAAATATATTTATTTGCAAACTTCTATACTCAAAGGAAAACAGAACACAGCAGCTCAAAAAGTCATGAACATTGTGTGTCCTTTCTTCCAAAAAAAATATTTTTTTCACTGAATTTTTGAAACTAAAAAAATTGGAAGCTTTTTTCATAAACATTTCTCCTTTTGTGCCCACCCCAAAAAAATCAAAATTCATTTTTTTTTTCAAACTAGCTTTAAAACAGAATTTTATGAAACCCACACAGAGTCTGGGTCAAAACTACATCAACTTTCCTAGATTCGACAGAACTATTAGGGGCTACAGTTTTGTACTCAAGTGTGCAGACCTCTTACTGACAAAGTCTGAGTTGCCTGTGCAGAGAAGAATTTGGCTGTGTGTGCGCGTGTGTTTGTGCGCACACACGTTTTCTGTTTTTTCATGATTCTTGTTTCTACTATTTGCCTAGACGTGGGGTCTACATTTCAGAAAATATCCTAGTGAAGGATTCATGGAGCAAACAACTTTTCATGTCACAGTGAAGATACTGGGGGATGGCGAATTGAAACTGTATCTCTGTAAAACAGTGTTGAAAATGAGATTTTTTTTTTCTCCCTTGAAAATAGCACCATTCCTTTTCAATATAAAACTTTCTACATTCTCTCCCTTTGCTGACAGCACCTTTCAACATGAAACCTATGAAGAGGCTCTCCTCCTCTGATATGACTTCTGACAAACTCTACTTCTTATCTATATGTCTAAATCTTAATATGAAGAAAATAAAACCCAGGGCCCAACCATGCATTTCTTACATACCCAAAACTTCCAACATCTCTCGACTTCTGGTCATAGATTGTCAGACTATCCTTAAATTGTATAGGTTGGCATTTTTAGGTAAGGAAAAACTGGGATAGTATATCTCTAATGCAGTATTTTCAGTGCAGTGCTAAGCCATTCGATATTTTTGTCATTTGAGGAACATTTTAATAGATTTTTTTTGTTACCTAACCTTTTGTGAAAATTTCAATGGCTTGGTCTCACTCATGCTGGACAGGATGAGAATAAAATGCTCTCAAGCAAAACTGAAGTACAGGAATCAATATCAGTGTGATTTTTCCACTATATAAAATCCTGTAAGCTTTGTTTCTGTGTGCAAATATAAACCAGTATCCATGGATAGATAGACACACACATAAGTACTGTATAATTAGTATAGAAAAATATGCACTAGGGAAAAATGCTTTACATGGTAACACTAATATTAATGACTAAACATGATCTCTCACTGATATTTGTAGCAGCTTATGAGATCTTTTCATAGAAAACTCTCTAGAAATCCAAGGTATTTTCTATTATTTAAAAGGGAGCTAGACATCTTTTATAAAAGCACACAGTATAAGAAGAAAACAAACAGTACCAATTCACCTCCCATGAGGGTAGCAATGATCTCAAAATCACTTAGTATACTAATTTCTTCAGACAAAGGGGAAAAACATTAAAGCATTAAGAAAGAAAACACGACCCTAAGAGCTATTCCAACATAATGTCTCCTTTTGCTTTTTTGCCTTATTAAAATGGAACATGGCATTCTTCTTAAATAAGTTGCATTTAGATGAGATTATTTTTCTTTTAGTTGTATTCCTTAACTCTGCTAAACAGCTTAAATCCTGATGTCAGGGTATACAGGTACATTTAAGTCAACTGCATTGCACAGGTAGAATAGAGCAGAACTTGGCTGTGGGTTCTCATATATTAAGATTTTTCACAAATACACAACACTCATATTTCCCCTTGAAGTCAATAGGAACTGAAGGTGTTCAGCGCTTCTGATAAGTGGACCCCAAATAACGAGTGATGGGCTATGTCTGCAGCAGGTTGATCTAGCTCCATAGTTCAGGCCCCCACAGTTCACAAGTATTTGGGTCTGTAGCTGGGATTCAGAACCACTTCTACCAACCACAAACCTGGAGTGCAGTGTTTGCTCAGTACCGGCTCTATCTCTATGCACAGAGCAGAGATTTGTCATTGCCATACATAGTCATACAGAACTTACTGCCGTAAGCCCACAAAGTCAATATATGTACCTTACTATACAGGAAAGGAAGAAAAACATAAATTGTCCCAATCGAAAGCTAGATACACTGGGAACATATTTCACTTTCCTTGTATTGCACCTTCACAGCCATCATATCTTTAACTGCATCAGAAAAGGGAAGGATAAGGGGGGAAATATTGGGCCAAATTCAGTCCCAGAGAAAGCAGTTACACTTTCCATTACAGTCAGTTGGAGGTGCACTCATTTATTTCAGGAGCAAAATTAGTCTCCTGACCAAAAGTTCTCTTAGGATATGTCTACATGCAATTAAAAACCCATGGCTGGCCTGTGCCAGCTGACTCAGGGTCATGGGGTTTGGGCGAAGGGGCTGCTTAACTCCAGTGTAGACATTCAGGCTCATGCCAGAGCCCAGGCTCTAAAACCCTGCAAGGTGGGAAGGTTCCAATGCTCAGGCTGGAACTCGAGCTCAAATTAAACACTACAATTAAACAGCCCCTTAGACCAAGCCCCATGAGCATAGGCTCAGCTTGCACAGGCCAGCCACATATGTCTAATTACAGTGTAGACCAGTGGTTCTCAAACTAGGGCCACCGCTTGTTCAGGGAAAGCCCCTGGTGGGCTGGGCGGGTTTGTTTACCTGACGTGTCCATAGGTTCGGCCAATCGCAGCACCCACTGGCTGCGGTTCGCCGCTCCAGGCCAATGGGGGCTGCAGGAAGGGCGGCCAGCACGTCCCTTGGCCCACGCCACTTCCTGCAGCCCCCATTGGCCTGGAGCGGTGAACCACGGCCAGTGGGAGCCGCGATTGGCCGAACCTGCAGACGCGGCAACTAAACAAACCGGCCCACTAGGGGCTTTCCCTGAACAAGCGGCGGCTCTAGTTTGAGAACCACTGGTTTAGACATACCCTGAGAGGAAGGATGGTCCCATGGTTAGATCACTGACCTAAAACTCTGGAGACCTACATTCAATTCCCTGCTTTGCAGCAGAGTTCTTGGGCACCATAGTTAGTCTCCCTTTGCCTAACTGTGTTCCGTATCTGTAAAATTGAATGAAAACACTTTTTCTGCCTCACAAGTGTGTTGGGAGAATAAATACATTAAAGATTGCAAAGTGCTTGAAACTAAGGTAATGATCGCCATCTAAGTACCAGAGTGAGAGAGAGAGAGTTTATTGCAGTTTCTTTGTGCTGCATGTACACTGATAGCAAAGTCCTGTGTACAAAGCAATGCTTGAGAACACAATGATTGAAGTCTTACTCGTATCTGAGAGAGAGAAAGACACCTCCAACTCATGAAAAATACTCTGTTTAGAGACAACTCCCTGCTTATATATTATATACACAGTGCATTTTGTCTTCTGCCTTTCTTTTAGGACACTTATATGACAAAAGGAGGCCTCTGTTTTTCCGAGTTCAGTCTGCTGTTTGTGGATTTTGCTGGTGGCTGTGAAAATGATCATGATTATGGTAAAACAGAAGATTATGCTCATTCCTCAAATAAGGTCATAATAAGATTAAAACTTAAAAGTAAGCAAATCTCCCTTGCAATAAGGGCAAAAAATGATCATGAGATACTGCACAGAAAAAGATTTTCAAGTTCTCCATGATAAATCTATAGCTTGTTACCACACAGTTATAAGGGTGTATATGATCACCTAGTCATTAGGCAGCATGGAGGGAAACAGAAGGGTACTCTCTGCACACAGGAAGCTCCAGTGGTGGACTGCATGCAGGGGTAAATTGGCTATGCAGAGGAAAAGTGGCATCCCACCACCACCACTGTAGCACTTTCATAGCCTCTACCCAAGAGCACATTGCTACATGACTGAGTGATGAATAACCAGGAGGGGTTCAAGGAACGGTCACTCTACACAGTATGTTACATGGAGGTCATGGTTTACATGACATTTGCATCATATATTATTGTTTTCCTTTATAATAACCCTTCCTTTCCATGGCTTTATCAGACTATGTAAGAGCACGGTAAGCAGACTAACAAGCCAATGACTGCATGACACCTACACGAGCCTCGTATGCTTTGCTGGAAGGGGGCAGTGCCTAGATCCAATAGGAGATCCTTTGAAGCCCTGTGATTAAATAAGGCTTCACTGGGATTTCCTGTGGATTTCACACAAGTTGTTCCATATGCACTGTCCCTTTCACTCCTTTACCTTACCACCAGTAAGAGATAATTGAGTGGACTAAAAACAGCCCATCTCTAGAGAGCAGCTGTTTGACCTGAGAAGGAGAGCATTTGACAAAAAGTACATAGGAAAAAAGATGCAGCAGTTTGTTTTTGTCAGACCTGTGTTAGAAAATTTGATCTGACCACACTGGGGCATAATGGATAGAGTGAATTCACTGTATGACAGAAAGCAAGTGCAGCTATTGTACCTCAGGATACCCATACAGCCTGATGTACCCCAATAATATCATCTATTAAACTTCAACAGCAAGGTTTTGTGTTTTGATTTGGTTTTTTTAATAAATCTCGTCATTTATGTGTTCTCTAAATTTCACTGGAGCCTTGCCACATCCCCTTTCCAGGGGCTTCCTTTCTAATACAACTCAAGGAAAAGGAGAGAAAAAACATAACATGAAAAGTTATCCATATCACACATTACAGCCTGTTCTCCCAAATGCGATGCAGGTTCTTCTACTCTGCCAATCAAATATGAGTTGGAATAGAATAACATCATGCTACCCTTGCTTTTCTGGTTATTGCCATTCAGGACTGTCCGTGTGCAGGAAAATTCCTGAACCATATAATTGCAATACAAGCTGTCAGTCTTCTAAAATGGACACTCTGGATTCCTTCTCCTTCCCCCATATCAACTCTTGAATAGCCTTGAAGAGCAGCTAATAGAGAAACTACAGACTGTGCATTGTGTTACACACTGTAGCAAAATGAGTTCCATGATATTTCAGTCTCCTGTCATATGAACACACTAAGAAGATTTCTGAAACATTGAATCAGAAAGGACAACCGATGAGAAATGTATTGCCAAAGACAAGGGGAGGGGGGAGTCCACCCTAAATTAAACCAGAAATTGAAAGCCAAGGAAAAGTATACTGTTCAAAGAAGCCACTGGAAATCACTGCTGTTACATGTTTTTAAGGATTTTAAGGATAGAAGGCTACATGGTCATTAAATAGTCTGACCTGCATAACACAGGTCATACCATTTCACCCAGTTATTTCTGTGTAAAGTCCACAAATTAATAATTTGAGATAGAGCATACCTTTAAAAAAAAACCCTCCAGTGTTGATTTAAAGATTTCAAGTGATGGAGAAACCGCCTAATAATCTGGAAAAAGGTACCACTGAGTTTTCATATCTATCACCTGGTCTATATCTGGTATTTGAATGCAGAACCTCTTTCAGTGTAACAAGGAGTCACCCTACACCAGCAGTCCACCATCCAGGGTCATAGAACTGGTGGTAGGAAAAGTCCCACTTTTTAAAAATATATACAGCATTCTTATTCTACAACACTACTCAGTGCACTTCAGAAGGGAGACATAAATGCAGTCTTTATCTGAAATGCAGTGATGTACCCTTTACTTTTCTACCTCCCCCTATAAACGTTCTGCAGTATTATATCCTACACAATATTTTGAGTCTTCTATTTCCCTACTATTCTTTACAGAGTATTGTGAGATTTGATTATTACAGGCCAGTTATTTCTAAAAAATGAGTAACACTTCCACTGGGTACTGCTAAAATGCACAGAGGCACATTTTAATTGCCTATGAATATTCAAAACCTCATTATTGTTACAGTTCTATAATTATCCTATTCCCCTGACAAAAACATGCAGCACACAATAAAAAAGGCAATCCATTAAAAAGTGTTGACATCCACGTTCAACAGTTTTCTGGCTTTTATACTAACTAGTAGACTGTTTATCTTAAGCTATTAAAATCATTTCTGGAAGACACTCTGGTTCTAAATTTAGAATAGCCTCTTCCTGTTAAAATACAGTGTATATAGTTAGTATTGTAAGCATTCTTTCATGGTGGATGTACAGAGTATTCCAGATAACCACAGTATCAGCAAAGATCCAATCCTGCAATGAGCTTTGTGCAAGCAGTTGTATGGAGGCCCGTTGCAGTCAACGGAACTCTGCATGGGCAGAAAGGTCTGCCAGTGTAGAACTTATCACATCCTCAGAGTCAGACATTACAGAAAACTCACAAGTATACAATAAAAGGGAGAGAGGGGTGTGTGTGTGGGGGGGTGTATGTGTGTGCTTCCGCTCCCCTCTGTGCCTGATCTGCAAAGGATTTGAGTTTGTTACAGCCCCAGATAGAAAGCTTTGTTTGTTTAGCTCAGGCTGTAGCATCTCATGGTTTTAGCTTTGGAGGTCCCTGTTTCAATCCCATCTGTGCCAGCCAAGATGGTAGCTGTATCACAAGTGCACCATGCAGTTTGTATGCTGGCCTTTAATTTCTTTCTTGGGAGGGGCACAAATGCAGCAAAAACAAAAGGAATCTTCAGTTTTGTAAACCAGGAAGACTGAAACTAGGATCAATTTCTCATATTTAAGAAAATTAACTTAGATACCTGATGCGTAGTGTATACTCTACATTGGGATAGTGTGATCACTCCTTTTTACTTCTTTTACTTGGTGCTTTATTCAGGCATTTGCAGAAGCAGCTTCTGAAAGAACCAGAACAGTAATGATATTTACCAAAGTTTGGAAAACCACTTTACTTAACATCTCGAACAAATCCCTGTGGTTGTTTTTGAAACCGTGGAAGTTTCAAATAGGCTTTTGCAACTGAAAATGAAGCTTTAAAACTTCAAAAATGGTCATAGGGGTTTGCTTCTAAAAACGATTTGGTCATCCAGGACTTCAGCTGTGAGGAATGTGTGCAGGATTTAATGACTCTCTGTCTGCAGGCTCCTAGGAGAGCAGCAGTTATGCCATGCTGTTAAACTGAAGTTACAAAACAGCATCATTGTTCTGTATACTGAGTACAGAATCAGGGGATTTCGCTGCATCCTGTACAGAGTGCATTGATAGCAGAACATCATCTGTCCTTCTATTATATGCTCTGTAATTAGTGCTTTTTGAAAAGGTTTCTCTGGGTGCTTCCATATGAAAAGTTTGCTGGGGTCATCTTTTTCCAGTTGTCTCTGTGATCTCAAAAAAATAAACGTATTATAGCACAGCTTTGTCTGAATCCTTTGAGCAGGTTTTTCATTTTAGCACATTATTGTAAAGGAAAGGTAACAAAGGTATGATGCTATCTTATCGTAATCCATCCTGCACTCTTTGTAGGCTATATCTTGATAAAGTCTTATTTACACTGCATGCTAAGAATGTTATTTATTTTCCTTTCTGGCTATATTTGTTGAGGTTGTTCCTGCACAAGGAGATTGTTGGAGACTTTCTTTAAGTAATGCTAAGCAAACTAAAGTATAAGAGGATAGAGTGACCAATGCAGAACAGAAGTGATGGCAGAATATGGAAAAGGGAGACATTTCTCTGTGCAGAAAGGACTGAATTATTCTGTTCAGTTCTGAGTTTGCCCATCCTAACGAATTCATGGGTGGTGGTTGATATGGGACTAGGTTGTTGCTAAATTATTCTGCTATTCACAGACACAATCAACCCTATCAGTTAAGTCTTAAAAGTCTATAGCCTAATACAAGGAAGGAAAACACAAACATGAAACGCTTGTCAGATATAGTACAAGTAGCTGCAGTACAAAAAAAAAAAATATCTGGGAGATTAGGAATAACGACAGCTGCTGCTCAATGCTATCTAATTGTTGACTGAAGATATGCCCAGTAGGCAAACTGTATATAAGCTAATTATAACCTATAACTACAGCACAGAATTTTCTGTTGCTAAGAAAATCTAAATGAGAAGCAACAAGTGCACACTAAAATATCTATTCTGTAGCCATGTACACTTCAAAATTCAAGGTGTCCTGGATTTATGTTTTAGCGTATACACAGGCTGCTATTATAAAGGCAAAATTTGCCCATAAGTACAATACAGTTAGGCATACACTTACCTTTAAATGGCAACCATTAGAATATTAATAATGCAAATATAAAATAGGGATCCATAAAAGTTAAGGTTCTCAGCCTCTGTGAATTTATTGCAATATTAAAAGCTATTTTATAGTGGCTTCTTTAGTTCTCTGCAAGGGTTATTGCCATGAAGCATTTGTCAGTTATTTCTGGAAGTGCCTACTTCAGAACTCAGCACTTTGAAGGGATTTGGGAAACAGGGAAGAGGGTTACAGGGAGTATACTCTCTTCAGATAAGTGAACTGAAGAGTCTGGCATTTTGGAGGACTGCCAGATTACTAAATCTCCTCACTTCTAACAAGAATATATAATAGGCAAGTTACAAGAAGAATGCACCTCTTACCACCTGACACCTTTCCTTGAGCTGGTGAAGTCCTCATGATAAACTAGAGTTGAGGTAACTATTGGTGCGTATTCTCCACCTCGTTCTATTTTTGTTTTGTTCTTCGTGGAACTGGTCAGAATTTTTTTGAATGGAAAATTTATAGAAAAACAGAGAAAAATGTGTCTTCATCGACATTTTCACTAAAAGTTTATCTTGTTGAAAAACAAAAACCCCAAAACCAATTTTTTTGGCTGATAATTTTTCGTTTTTTGAGGGGAAAAATCAAATATTCTCAGAGAAAGTAGGTACTTGCCATGAAAACTTTCATTATGTTGAAAACTGAATTTTCCACCAGCCATAGTTATTTGATAATTAGGAAGCTATGGGGACAGACAATAGTGCATGCAGGGCCAGCTCCAGGCACTAGCATTCCAAGCAGGTGCTTGGGGCGGCAATCTGCAAGGGGCGGCAGTCTGTGTGTTTTTGCCGCCCCAAGCAGCGCGCCGAATTGCCGCCGCGGACGGCGGGGGCAGTCCATGTGCCGTTAGGGAGGCACGCATGTTTCCGCGGCGGCAGCAGTTCGGCAGCAGCTTCTATGTTCAGCTGCCCGCGGCAACAATTCGGCGTTTTCTGTCTTCCAGCTGAAGACAGAAGCTGCTGCCGAATTGCCACCGCCACAGAAATGCGCGTACCACCCTAACAGCACATGGACTGTTCCCGCTGTCCGTGGCTGCAATTCGGCGCGCTGCTTGGGGCGGCAAAAACAGTAGAGCCAGCCCTGAGGGCATGATGCAGTAAGCTTGATTATATTTTTTTAATTACTGAAGGCTAGATTTTCAAATGCTCACCACCCACAATTGGGGCCGTCTTCAGGAAGAGCTCAGGCCCCATTTAGACATCTAAATGGCCCTATTTGCAAAAGTACTGGAAACTCAGCAGTTCCCACTGTGACACTGATGGCCAGATTTTCAAAAGAACCCAAAATACCCAGTGTGCTGAGCTCTTTTGAAAATCTGGAAACTTATTTTGATGCCTAAAGGGAAACTGAGTTCTCTTGAAAAACTGGCCTTACACTTATGGCTTTGGTAAGAATGAGTGTGAATTCATTTCTCTTTTTTGCAGGCCAGAAACTTTCTCTCGTCCTTAGTGAGTCATTGAATTACTTCATGCTGGCATAAAAGCCTGTCTCCTTTCCTAGGGAGTGAGACAGTATCATAGAAGTTTTCCTTTCTTGTAAAAAGGTATTTAAAGGCTGTATGGGGCAGTGTGGAAAGAGGCTGTTTGGGGAGAGGAGAGTCAACATAAATACAATTCCCTAGTGCTGTGTTACTACAGAGACAATCAAAAGGTTGGTCTTTAACACACAATGTTATCTGAAATAACACTGGTATTTTGAATATTAAGTGACTATGATACCGTTGTGTGGTATCATATGTTGATTTGGATGGTAACTGCTGTACACAACCCAGAGAAAGTTTGAACATTAGAAACATATTATTAAAGTTAGTGCTGTATAAAGAAGGCAAGCTTTATTTCTGTCTGTCTGTTTGTTTTATTATATGGAAAAGCACAGCTAGCAGAAGCTGGAAATCCCAGCAACTACAGCTTCCTATTGAGGTGATCTTGTGACTATCTGAACGGGGAGAGTGATTCTTCATCCTGACACAGTTCTCATATGCCACTGCAGCAGAAAAAGGAGCTGCAAAAGTATTTTTGCCACCAAGGGAAAGCTCATTGATGCAGGCATTGTGTGAGGCAGCCATAGTCTGCCCTATTCTGGCTCCTCCCACAATCCCCAGTGTAGAGAGCATTACTGGCGCAGGAAGGGCTATAATGAGGTGGAAGGGGACAGGTCTGTAGCAGAGAATGGAGATTCTGGAGTAACTTGGATTGTGGAGAGGCAGGGAGGGATGCTGTAATTTAGAGCAGCCCCCTGGGCTACCTGAGTTATGTTCAAGGCCATTTTGGTCTCCAAACAGTCCAAGATCCTGAAGGCACAAAGGTGGCTTAAAGCCAATTTTGGCAACCTCCTCTGGTCTGGACTTGTGTGTGTACACACAAACTCACCTGGTTTATTTTGTTCTTTGAGTGTGTTGTTTTGATCTCGGCTAGTAACATTCTGGGACATATTCTGTGAAGGCTATTCTTGCTGCTGTCAGAGGGGATATTGTTCACAGCCTGTTTGTGGCAAGAGAATATTAATTTTGTGATGCAGTTGTTACGCTTCACTAATGGGATAATGCTGAGATGTCTGGTTTGTCTACAGAACTTATGAAGCTTGAAGTAATATTCACTAAGGAATAAAAATAGGAATGCTAGCCTGCAAAGGTGGGGGAATAGCGTAATTAGTATTAGCTATCTGCAGGCACTTACTCACAATACATACTGTAGCCACACAAGGAAAAATGTAGTTACAGCACAAGGTGCAACGTAAGTTAAGATGCAGCAAAGCATGTAACGTTACAAGGAAGTGCTACAGAGTGCAGATATTAGGAATCACTCAGTAAAAGGAAGTAGTTCTGCTCCCATTGAAGCAAAGCAAACTGTGTGTATTATACCACCAGAAGCGTTACATTCAAAATGAGCTGACATGGTTCAGTGGATAGGGACATTAGCCTAAGACTCCAGGGACTTGGGTTCTAAGCTTGGCTCTCTCATTAACTCACTGTGTGACCTTGGGCAGGTCTCTGTTGTCCTTTCTCGCTTGATTATAAGCTCTCTGATTATGTGTTTCTACAGTGCTTTGTATACTGGGGCTTAAGAAATAGAGCAATACAAATAAATAAAAACAACTCTTCCAGGCAGCCCCCAGATCTGCATTCCTGTAATCTCAGACACAAAAGCGTACCTGACATCAGTGGTGGCATTTCCAGGAGTACCATCATTGATGGGGCTTTTAGTAAACCACGGAAGCCAGCTGTACACACAGCACCTCCATTATTCAACACAGATATAATGCCCTGAAGATATTCCCTCCAAATTCCTGACCAGTTCAGTGGAACAAACAATGAAGTCATTGCCCTCCCCTCTTTCCTGAGAATCCATCCCATGCTTTACACAGAGTGAAGTGCATTCTGGGACAGGGCTTTGGGAGTTTGAGGCCTTTCCATGTGAGACTTGAATATATGTTGAATACAAGTTCTTAGTGAGTGATGGCTGACCACTCACATGTGGGTAAAGCCTGCCTCAGAAGAGGACCCTCTGGTAGCAGAACCACTGCTGTTGTGCTGCACAAGAGAGTGGCATGATTGGGGGGCTTTGCAAATGTTTCAATAAGGAGCCTCTGCAGCTGGGAAGATCCTCTTGCATGTATGCCCACTTGGCTGAGGTGGCATCAAATCTGCTGTGGAAGCAGGATTCCTCTCCACTCCCAGGACCCTAAGAGGCCGCTCAAGGCAAACGGCTGCCCTACGCAACACTTCAGTGTGCCACCCCCGCATGCCACTCAAATTTGGTCTCTCCCCAGTCCCACCGTTATGACGGGGGGAGAGCAGCAGGCCAAATTTGAATGAGTGGTGTTGTGACCTCCTGCCTTGATTTAAGAAGGTCCCTGAAAGTGAGCACACAAAAACAGGCATCGCAACATCTACTTGTATCTTTGGGCCATCTCTAGAGTTAATACAACCGTAATGACACTTGTACTGATAATTACATTCGCCGTTATTTAGCTGCTAACTTTCCCTTTTATAAGGTAATAAATCTCATTAAATGCTCCTTAAGCAATCAATTGATTCATTAACTAGTAATAAATGCTTTTTAACTGCAAATTAAATACCAATCTGAAACACCTATTTAAAGTGCTACCAATGTGATTTATATTTCTGTGCTGTTTGAAGCCCCTAGGTTTGGTTTAAAAATAACTATAGAAGCATATCAGTGGAGTTGTTCCTACCACACTGTGGCTTTCACTTTTATAGGTAAAGCACATCTGAGCACAAGCCATGATCCTCTTTCATAAGCAAATAAAACAAAATCAATCTTCCAGGCGGAGGAGTTGCCTGTCATTGGAAACCAGTGTGGCAAGGCGTTCATGCCTCCTGCAAGTCAAGATGGCTGGAGTAAGTCCTGCTCCCATGAATGACAGTGGCATATGGACTGAATTGGAAGTAGGACTCTAGTGTTTAAAAGAGTATGGTCCTGATGCTCAACTGTACAGGGCAACTTGGGAGTGACCACTAAATACCGGTCCAGTCCCCCAGTGTAAGGTAAGCAGTCTGAAAGCTTCTCTATGTCTGCCAACAGCCCCAACAAGGAATTTGGTGGCCAGAGTTTATGGGACGCCCTGGTCATGTCCTCTTTTCACTGACCAAAAATCCCTTATAAATACCATAAGGAAGGTGGTAGTGTAAGAGCCACTATGCCATCTGAAGGCCAAAAGAAGATATCTCTGTACAGGGGGACAATTGAATGCAGTTCTAACACATGTATGAATCTAAGCCTAGCATTGTATCCTTGGCCATAAGGAGATGGGTGTTGGGTATGACTGCTACTGGTGGTGAGAGACTCTAAGGAGAGGAGGGAGGTTGATTAATTTGTATTATTTATGTATTGTTTGGATTTGATTTGGAAGAATTAAGATGTGTTTGTTTATTTAATATATTAAAAGATTTGCAATGCTCTTTTTTATAGTTTGAAAAAATCCAAAGAAATAAATATGGTGCTCTCGGACTGATATAAACGAGACAGGATTTAATTGGAGCAAAGTAGAAAGTAGCTCTTTATTTTGGCTGCTGAATTTAGATTGAGAAACATTAGTTGCTCCCATAGTTTTTTAACTCTGAGGCTGACTAGTAATCTCTAGGGGCTGCTCTCATCATGCACTAGGGCTACACGTTGGAGTTCAGATGGAATCGGACTGCTAGGATTCAAGCCAACCTGAATTAAACCTAAATGGCTTAATATTGATATTTTTGCGTTTTTTGGTTTGGTTGGTTTTTTTTTTTTTTTTTGCCTTAAGTAGTAATTTGGCATGCTGAAAGCTGTAGGTTACTCACAGTATTTTGCACATTCTGGGAATGGAAAACTGTGAAAAGATTATATCTAAGGTTGTTTTTTATCGTTTTTTGTTTGTTTCTACAATTCAATCCTTGTAGCACTAAACAAACAAAACGCTAAAGCTATAAACGTATAAATACAACCTGGGTTCCCCTACTACAGAGAATCTACAACAGACAGTCATAGAAAAGGTTAATAATTAATTCTAAAAGGCTAGCAAGGTTTGAATTAGCTCTACTGGAGTACTATTCACATAGAGCCTAAGACCTGGATCCACAAAGATACTTCGGCACCTACTCCCCAGATTTGGGCTGCCTGTCTTTGAGCCCTACTGCGAGCCACAAAACTGCTGCTTGGCTGCTGCCTAACCCTTTAGGTGCCTAAACTCACCCGGCGCCTACATTTTTCAGAGTAAAAGTTCCCTCGGTGCCTATGTTGCTTTTCTCAGCTCATGCTCACTGCTGCCTCACTCTGGGTGTCTAGACACTTATCCTCCCTATGTCTCCCCGCACCTTCCTTTAAACCCAGAGTGATCCACAAACTGGAGGAATACAGACGTTTCTCCACCAAACTTGCACATGCAGCCCAACCCAGCCCACCTACTGCTTCTCTCCACACAAGACAGGCATAGGAGGTCCTTACCCCACCCTTATAACCTTTATCCCTGTGGTTTAGGTACTCACTTGAATTATGGGAGCCCCTCTATTCAAGTCCAACTTCTGCTTGATGAGGAGAAGGGATTTGAACAGAGACCTGCTACTTCTCAGGTGAGTGCTGTAACCACTGGGCTATGGGATATTCCAATGTGGGCATCCCTCAATCTCTCCTATTGAAATTGTTCCCCTTCAATGAATAATTGAATAATGCTAATTGGGCCACAGAGAGTGAGAATCATTATAAAGGTTACAATGGAGGTCCTCCTTCTCCTGGCTGTTGTGTGGATTTAGGCAGCCTCGAAGAGCACACACTGGATTGGGCCCTGCATGCAAGCGAGGCAGAGGAGCGCCTTTCTTCCCCTGCTACATAGGCACCTGGCTTCATCAGCAGGGTTGGCCTTAAGACATGCCCATCTCATGGGCATCTCCCATTGGTTAGCTTAGGCAGGTTGACGCTGGTAAACATGGACACCATGTGCCTGTGAATACATAGGAAAGGATTTCTTCATCCAAAAAACCACAAGCTAATAACATACAGGACTTCCTGTTTGATTTGTTGTTACTTTCCTGCAGCTTAGAAGCAGGTACAAAGTATTGCTACGTAACCATGATGCAGATAGATGCTGGCAGGTTCCCAGTTCATGAATTATCTGAATTAGTTTGGATGGTTTTAGCACATCTGGAGCATTTAGCACTTTCTCTGAATGTTTCACGTTAATATACAGATCATGTTAGTGCATTAATTAGCTTTGCCTAAACTCTTTTAATAAGAGTCAAGTGCTACTGGTATTTAAAGGTCAATTTGAAAAATAGAAAGAGAATGGCTATTTAGAGCAGCAGAAAGTGAATTTTCTCTTCATTGTTAACAAAGAATTGCTCTTATTCTGTTTTAATGCTTGTCACTAAATTAAGTTAGATGCATTAAAGCACGTGTTAACACATCAATGCTGCCGAATTGTCTCATGGGCATTTGGTGTTCTTTAAAATGATAGCTATTACCTTTTGAGTTTAAAGGGGTGTTTTGTTCTTGCTTTGGGAGGGAGTGGGCTACTTATCTCTGAGGGTTTTTTTCCCTCTGTTCTGGTTACATTATAGATACATCTGAACACACACTCTGAAGGCTTTGTGTCATGGTCTCCATCCATCCTTCCAACTGATATCAGTATAAGCATGAAAACTATTGAGTAGACTGTTCCATGTACAGGGCCTAAATTTTAGTTCTGTAAAGGGCTCTTTACACTATACTAGCAATATAAAGTGGGCAAAAAAAGACTCCTGACAATTCCTGTCCAGTACTGAGTAGGCTGAAGGTTCTACACCACCCTTGCTTTTAGCCCTTGGTGGATAGGGTGTTCCTGGGGTGGAAGGTATGAGCCAGGAGTGGGGCGGGACCACAATCAGTGCATAGTGCACTCCTAATATTCCATGCTTCCCAGAACCCATACAGGACTATGGGAAAGACAACGGTAACTACAGCTGCTCTAACTTACTGTGGGCCCTGTGCATATGTAGAGTGCAAAGATCACTGGTGCCACTGGTTTTTGTGTCTCCTTCTCATTCATGTTCCTGCACCAAACACAGGAACAGAGGAATTGAGCATGGTCTTGCTGGGACTTCTCCAGAGTAACATGAGTTAGACACAGAAGGTTGTGTTAGCTAATGTGGCAGGAAAGCCAGGATTTGGGGGACTGAGGGTGGGAGAAGAAAAGTGTGTGTGTGATGGGGAGAGGCATGAGCTTGTCCAAGCTTTGAGACACCACAAAATGTTCAAGGTCTAGTCTAACTTGGTAAAAGGCAAAGATAATTTTCCTCGCCTGTTGCTTTCATCAAGTCACCCCTCTGTTTGCATCTCTCCACTAACTCCACCTTCTCTACTGCATAAAACAAAATTATTTGTCTTTGCTTTCAAGGCCCTTCGTGGTCTATTCCCTTTGCCCAATCCATTTCTCATTCACTATTGAGATGTCAGCTGCTGCCTCTGACATCTCAATAGTGAGATGTCAGAGGCATCTCACTAAGTTTTTAGAAACTTAAGATTGTCATGCTTTTTCTCCCATGCTGCTCCCTTAGATGTCTGCAAAACTAACTCACTATCCTCCTTTAAAACTCTCCTTTGCTTTGAGGCCCACAAAAAACTTGACAATGGTTAGGCCTCTGGACAGGGCCAGCTCCAGGCACCAGCGTAGCAAGCTGGTGGTTGGGGCAGCAGATGGAAGGGGGCGGCACGTCCGGCTCTTCGGCGGCGGGTCCCTCACTCCCTCTCGGCGGGAAGGACCTGCCGCCGAATTGCCGCCGAAGAAGAAAGCAGCGCAATGGAGGTGCCACAGATGGGGAACGCGGCTTTTTTTTTTTTTTTTTTTTTGGCTGCTTGGGGCGGCAAAAACCTTGGAGTTGGCCCTGCCTCTGGAGTGCTGAAACCACTGCCTATCATGCTGACTAGTATTCTCATTGTTTCCTTGAACTCCTCTGTCAGTCTGTATTATACTTAGATTTTAAGATCTCTGGGGTGGGGACTGTCTTTTTGTTCTGTGTTAGTACAATGGGGCCTACCCTGTATAAGTAAGAGCAAGGAAAACCAGAATTAGATATGTTATTCCCCAGAATGTACCAGGGTTTTGTGGGCTGTATGGGAGCTACAATCTCACAATTCAGTCCTGGTGTCTTCTTATTTGTTGACTGCCATGCTGCTAGTCCTCTGTGAGTAATGTTAGCAGGATTTGACAGAGTAAGTTAAATCACCATTATTAATGCTGAATTCCCTTGTATTTCTCTCATTATGACTGTAATGTTTTGCATGTTTGTTTTTTTTATATACAGCTATTTTTGCATTTATGTATCGTGCCAGTGCATTGTGCAATAAAGTGTTTTGCCATTTTTTATTTATTGAAAGTTGGATTTGTTATACTGTATATTAGTCTGCTCTGTCCTCTGTGTTTTCACCAACTTAAATTATTCCACTTACATCACGTAATCAATTTCTAGTCTATAGTTCAAAGAGGTTATATTCCATTCATAGACTTCCTGCAAAATACAAAACTTCTGAAGGCTAGAAATGCCATTTGTTACCAAGCTCATACTTTTCAGTATGTTAGCTATTCTACACCAAATTTCGGTGCACAGACTAATGAACTTGTTCGCCTCCATTTATACAAAACAACCAATTTTAATTGCCAAGACAAAGTAATGATGAGCTCTGCAGCAGGACTAAAGAGGGAGCTGTTGACTAAAGATGGCTTCAATATATCACAGAGAATAAAGACACTCTGAGTATTCGGAGGAAATCCACTGTATATGTTGCAACTGTCTATGATGTTATTGTACATGGTGAAATAATGAATTATTTTATGGCACTCTACAATGAGTATATGAGTTACTTTTAAGGGTTGGGGCGGGTTGATTGTTTGGTTTTTATTTTGCAAAGTCATGTTCAAACAGGGCAAAATATTATTTTGATTTATGACTGGCTTAAATTAGTTGGCTCTGTTTAGCATATATATTGGTGAGAAAAATGTGATCTGTACAAATGTTATAGAATTAATAGTAAAATAACAACATTGTGGGGAACAATTGATTATTAAGGCCCTAAAATAGAAAAAAAATCCTTCAATGTAATGAGAAAAATCACTGATAATGCTTTTTTGTAATGATTCACAAACATACTGGTGGACTTTGAGTGGAAAAATCCCTGAAAACCCATGTTTAAAGAAGAAAAAGAAATACTGACATTTTGAGGATATGGCACTTTCTAACCCCCCGAATCCCCTATAAATGGTTATAATGATATACATATGCTGACCTATGATGTTGAAATATAAAAATGAGGAATAGCTAAATGGTAAGATTAAGAACTTTGTTATGCTTTAATACTTTCTAATTATGAATTGTGAATGAGTTTAGACAAGGTAACTTATGCCAAGGCCTCAGCCTATCTTGCTGGCATGAGTGTTTTGCCAATTCTTCTCCTCTTACATAGATTTGCTTAAATAATGCTATTGCCGACCGGGCAAATGCTGCATTGGAAGGCTTTATGTAAAAGGGAAAACTAATTAGTATAATATACAAACCTATAATGAAAAAAGTCTCCTTTTATTAGTGAAAACTCAGGACAGGGTGACATGAAAAACAGAATGATCTGAAAATTGTATAAACAGCGACAGTTGTATACATTGAAGCTTGCACAAGAGTCTTGTGTGGGTTATGCAGAACACAATGCTTAATGTCAAGTATCAGGGGGGTAGCCGTGTTAGTCTGTATCTACAAAAACAACAAGGAGTCTGGTGGCACCTTAAAGACTAACAGATTTATTTGGCGCGGCTCCATTGAGATTGGGAAGAATTTGGAGGTATTGTTTTGGCCACCAGAGGGAGTTCACATTGTTCTAAGAACACAGTGACAAACCGGTGAGGATCATTTGGGAAAGCAAGTTGAATAAAAAAATAATAATTCAAAGGGTAAAGGAGAGAGCATATTCTCTATTTCCTACCAAAAATCATGCATGCACACAACGTTTCATAAAAATCAGATGGAAATCGCTATATTTTCATTAGAAAGAGTGTGATAATAAGTATTCCTACCAATTCATATCTATCTATCTATCTATACATAAACACAGCAGGTATTTACCTGATTCTTTAAATGAATGTAATGTAAGGTTCTGATCCTGCAATGACTAGCATGTGTTCAACTTTATGGCCCATTCTTTAGCTGGTATAAATTTGCATAGCTCCACTGGCTTCAATGGAGCTATGTTGTAAGCTGTGGGAGGCAGTGACATTCTTTTTGTTTTGTTTGTACAGTACCTAGCACATAGGAGCCCCAGTCACCGCTAGGACCCCAGGCTCTATAATACAAAGAATAATAGGCTAAATTACACCAGATGAGTTTCAGGTCTTATGACTTTTGGGGACCCGATCCTGCAAACTTGCATGTGCTTAACTTTATTCATGTGAGTAGTCCCACTGAGTTTTTAATGGGATTGCTCACACGTGTAATGACAATCTCATTCATAAGTGTTTGCAGGATTAAGGGCCAAGCTGTTTTCCTGTGTAGACCATGCAACTTTGTTTAAAGTCAACCCTACTGTGGAAGGCTTCTGCTGGAAGTTTAGCAAAACTCCTATTACCTTCAATGGGTATAGGCTTGGGGCCTGTGTGTGTATTTCGACGAGAGATAAATAGGAGGGAGAACTGCATGAATAGTGTGTTGTGAGATAAAAGTTGTCATTTGCATGACTTTACTCATGCAAGGATTACTCATGAATGTGGATTAATTAAAATTGTTATGCCACATTACACCATAATATATTCTGTATAAGTGATGTATTTAACAGAAAAGCTATCTTAGAAATGTTTTCAAGAGTTTAAGAAAAACCATTGCTCTGAACAACTCAATACACAAACACTTATGGGTGTATTAATAAAAGATAATTCCTCTGTACCCAGAAAGATCAAGGTTCCTCAAAATTATATTAAAGTAACTAATATTAGGATATGGGGATTTCATGAGGTATCTCAAGAGAAGGAGGGTTCTAATTTAATATCTGCATTTTTGAACTCTTCCCTCTCTTCAAATATTAATGATATTTTGGATACAAGATAAAAATTCACTAACATGAGCATGCCAGATCAAGGTTATTTTTTCTTTCAATCTAATTGTCATTTTTTGACTCACTTTTAGATTATAAATTCTTTTCCAAACAGTATAGAAAAGAAAGGGATTACTTTATGTAATGATTGCAAGATCCATATCTTTCCTGATCTTTCTAAGGCCACAGAGACTAGAAGACAAAAAGTACTACTACTGAAAAAAGATCTTATTGTTTTAGGGTTTTCTCCATCACTTTTGTATCCCGCCAAGCAAACCCTGGTAAAGACAATTAAAAATACCTATTCTTCCATTATGATATCTGTAAAGATTTCCATGATCCCTAAAAGAGTAGTAAAGAGACTCCTTCTGAAGATCTTGAAAACAACTCCAGAGATTTCAAATTCTTTAGTACCATTTTTCTGTCCTGAAGGGCTTACTGTGTTCCACTGTTCAGTCAAATGTTAGATCATTTTAAGTGAGAATCATATCCCCAGTTCACCCCCTTAACACCCCAAAAGGACCAGAGCAGCATAAAAGGGGCCTAAAAGCTCCAGTTCCACCAGGGAAAGCAGGCACTGTTGGGACAGCCATAAGACTGTCTTTTGAGGACTCACTTGCAAACGCCAGCATAGGTGTGCAGGGGCAAGACTGTGAGTGGGAGAGGTATGTCAGTACACCAGAGAATCCAGGCAGCTGTGAGAGGCTGTCATAACTTAGATGGGTTCTCAGAGCTGCCTAAGGCTTGTCTTCACTACGGGGCTAGGTCAACCTAAGTTACACTACTCCAGCTACATGAATAATATAGCTGGAGTGAATGTAGCTTAGATTGACTTACCCCGGTGTCTTCACTGCACTGCATCGACAGGAGAAGCTCTCTGGTCGACTTATCTTACTCTTCTCAAAGAGCTGGAGTACACTCTGCCATCGATTTAGCAGGTCTTCACTAGACCTGCTAAATCAATCCCAGCTGCATCAATTGCAGCAGCGTTGATCTCCCCATAGTAAAGACCAGCCCTAAGTTACACTGAAGGCCTCACCAGCCTTGAGAATCAGGAGGGAGCAAAGGTGGCCTAAAGCCCAACAGCTCCGGCTTCTTCCTCCGGGCTGAGAATTTTTCATCCTTTGTGTTTAAAATGTGATTCATGATTAAGGGCCAGATTGGTAGCACCATTACTTATTTGGAGTAATACTGTACTCATCAGACCAGTAGCGTGCCGCAGCAACGTGCTGACCGCCACTTCCTGCAGCTCCCATTGGCTGACCGCCACTTCCTGCAGCTCCCATTGGCTGGGAACAGCGAACCGCGGCCACTGGGAGCTGCAGGCAGCCATGCAAATGTAAACAAAGCAGATTATCCTGACAGGCTGCAGGTTGCCCACCACTGCTCTGATTTCTACCCACTGCGGGTTATGAGCTCACACCTAGAATTGTCACTGAGCCAGCACCGATTGTCTGTGCTAAGTAGTGATATGGTATAATTTAGGGGAAATTATATACTGTATTTGGGAGAGAAAGGAGGAAACATATTAAGCTTTTAAAAACTAATATATTATGGCTGTCTGAAACTTCCAAGAGGTTTAGAATGTTAGTAATAGTCTTAGCAGAGATAGGTTAATGAATAGGTTGCATTGTCAATACTCGTGAATATCCAGACCATCATGACTTCTGATAAAACATTCCTTGCATAATAGAGCATTATTCATCTCTATGTACATCTGCACTAAAGACAAGCAGATGCATAGAGAGGTTACATAATTTCTGAAATGCCTATGACTCAAAATCATCATCATCATCGTCAGTGGGTTTTACTGAAAACATTCAAAACTATAGCTCCTTTCAGCCTGGGAGCTTGTATTCCAAGTAGAAACTCCCAAAGAACTATCTAGAGGATGGGAATTCTGGCAGATTATAAACCACTTATATCTTAAATTAATAAAGTACCACTCCAATATTAATTTTCCTTTAAGTTCTTAGTCAATATTCATCTTGCTAAACTAACAAAAGGGACTGAGAAGGAATTAGTATCACAATAGGTCAAAGCCATCATGCCTCATGGTTTGAAACTTTAGTCATAATATTGATCGATGGTAAGGTAACATTGCAATTGTCTCTTTTAATGACACACATGCTTACCACATGAAAAATCAATATGAATAATGTGTCATTTTTGAATTGCCGAGTTGATACAAAATCACTGATTAGTTCTCCTTCTAGAGTAGGATATTCTGAACTCTTAGATAGATCATTTCTTTGTGACAAGTTTGTCAGTGTTAGAAATGGCCATTGTCCTGGCAAAGCAGCTCATTTGTTCTGTCTCTGAGGTAATAACTAAAACTCCTTAAAATGGTGAAAACTATTGTTCAAGTAACGTGTTAGTGCTACCAGCAGCATCAATGGATGGATGGACAGATGGACGGACGGACGGACAGATGGAGGGGGGGGAGGGATAGCTCAGTGGTTTGAGCATCAGCCTACTAAACCCAGGGTTGTGAGTTCAATCCTTGAGGGGGCCACTTAGGGATCTGGGGCAAAATCAGTACTTAGTCCTGCTAGTGAAGGCAGGGGGCTGGACTCAATGACTTTTCAAGGTCCCTTCCAGTTCTAGGAGATAGGATATCTCCATTAATTTAAAATTTATTTAAAAGACAAATGTTAAACAGTTCTCTACAAAATGGTTATTTGGACCAGCCAACATGAAATGATATTATATAATAACAGTGGTACATGACTTTTAACTATCACATTTTAATAACTATATGCTCTTCTGTAGGCTATTCAGTAGAATTTAGGAAATTCACATTTACAGGAATGATCTCATTATACCGTGAAAGCTGTGGTGGAAAGAGGTTAAGTGTCTCTCCCGTAGCAGCAGATAGAATATGTGACAGGATTAGAGCTCGGGAGTTCCTGTCTCCCAACCTTATCCTGAGGCTAAATGCTCATTCATTGTCCTTGATTTTCACATCAAGCTTTTTTAATGTTTTTATTTTCTGTAACAAATGTTATCAGTGTGAAACATATAACGCATGCAAAGAATAGCAGCCCTAAACAGTTGCTGGGTGTCAAGCATATGTACTTCTCCAAAATCATTACCTCAAAATCTTCAAGAAGAGAAAGCATTCTTTTTTCTTCCCAGTTCCCCATCAACCTTCCTTATCCCACAACCAGACTTCCCTGTGACGTCCCTGACCATAGCATCCTAGCTTTTCTCTTTTGACAATTTAATTAAATTTAATCAAAATTGCCACCTGAGGCTCCACCCCTAGTTTTGTACCCTCTGGGAAGGTCCATAATCTGCTGGTTTAGTAGTGTTTCTCCTCTTGCCAAGCAGGGCTCATCTGAGTATAGAGAAGACAACAGACAATATGGGCTCCTAAAATTCCAGTGCATGACTCAGACGATCCCTTTGTACTTTACATAGTGGGCTTTTACTAAATCTCATTCATTTCAACAATCTAAAAGCTTGTCTACTCAATAGACTTTTTTCTAAATACATTTGAATTCTGCCTCTTCACCCTTTGATTATAATATGTCTTTTCAACTGATGCTATATTTTGAAGGCATTTAAGCCAATCTCAATGAGAGAGGAGAGCTTTACATGGCGAGGCTACCCTCTGACAAACTGATGATGATGGGCAAAATTCAAGACCTTAAATACCACTCATGATCTATTATGTTGTGCATAGGCCTTGTGCTAGTCTTCTGCACAGGGGTGAATTTCACTCCGTGAATATGCAGCAGCTGTAATTACACTGCCATGTGGGCGAGTCTGGCAGGTTACATTCCTCTTATGGAGTTTTAACAAGTTAGAATATAACAGTGAAATGATGTCTTGATGTTAAAATGTTCATGCTGGGCACATTTGGGTTAGTGGTAGCTAATTATAGATGTACCATAGATACATGTGAATGAGCTACTCAACTGAATTTTGCATTAGTATTTTAGTCCACATTGAAAGTTTGCTCCTAACTCTGACACTAAGTAAGCAAAATGGCTGAATAAATTATTGCAACACATGCTGCTGTGAAGAAAATATATCCTGGTTGATACAAGCCATGGTTGCTGTCCATTGGACCTTACCACTATAGTAATACATACTGAAAGTTCTCTGTATTATTCAGCACACACATGGCATAGGATTATGCTCAATAAATAACTAACAAGTATATGTAAGTAAGCAAACTATATCCCCTTGAGACTGTTTCAGTGTGCACAACTAAAATGTTAGTGTTAACAGTCAGAGTCAAGTTAGCTCACAATACTAAGAAACTGCTCTAAACAACGTTAGACATTTTACTTAAAGCCACTACATTTATCATTAAAGAGGTAGGTTACATAATACACTAACCTTTTGTCCCATGAGACCTGGTTAATATATAGCTTAGATAACATGGAATTTGATGTAATGGTCCCAGGCATAGTATAAAACCTCTATCCAACCTGCCACAACTAGGCATGATTATAACTCTCTGAAGAGAAGTTTGTGGCTGCAATCCTATGGCACTGTGGAGGAGAGATGCGTGGTCAGACTGATGCAATGTCTGCTTTGCAGTTGAGGCTGCCTTCTGCTGAGAGAACCAGACAGCAGACTTTGGAATCTGCACATGTTGCAAGTGTAGGGAAGAGATGGCTTCTTGCTCAGGGTACAAGGACAAGTATATGAGGGCTGGGAACATTCATGTCTTCTGCACTGAGGAAGCACAAGGATTCCATGAGGCTGATGACCGCTGCAGCAATAATCTTCCCAAAGCACAGGGAAGAAGGAAGTGGGTGAACTAGGCCCAGATGGCAAATGTCACACTATTTAAAAGAGTGTTGCAACAGCCATGATTCCCCATTCACTCCTCAGAGCTCTGGGAGCAACGGCTGATATATGCTAACAGAGGATGTAGTCAAATGCCTCTAGTTGTTTCCCTTAGTGTGATGTGCCTCTTCGTGGCCTGTGAAAGAAAGAGTGCTTGGGAATACAGGCCTTATGTAAGATTTAATTATTTTAAATGGATTATATCTTGAGAGGTTTTAAAGTAACTTTTCTCTATCAAGCTGAGAACTTTCAAAGATAAGTTGTTTGATTTATGGATTAGTTCCTAAATATAAAGATAACTAAATTGCCTTGTCTTGCAAGAAGAATGGTGACATCTGGTCATAAGATGTTCAAATTTATTTTTTAATTTTGCTGATGGATGAATGTTGAGTGGCTGGTTGTTGCTAGGTCTTTTCAGTGAGTTATTTAAATAGGATTGTGAGCTGAACTTTCCATAAACTAGTGACGATGTCACTTCAAGGCGTTTTTACCCAAGGACATATGTCAGCTTCCTCAGACATGGTCTTGTGTTTTGTATTTTTGATATTTTGGGGGATCACAGACTTAGTCTCTGTGATGTGCAAACATCTAATACTTTTAAAGTTATTGGTTTAAGCAAGAATTTTCCAAGCTGATTCTACCTAAGGATGATCTCATTTGAACCTGACTGAACCAAGTTGAATGGCTTTGTCCAAAGGGCTTGGAGGGGGCCTGTGTTCACTCCACACTTGCACAGAAAGGGTTATTGCAGATGAAGAAGGGGTCTAATTAACCCAACAAGCCATAGCTGAGGGGAATCAAGTGGCTAAGTAATCTCCTGATTAAGTGAGGGAGCCCAGCTGAGGCGGAACAAGGTGGGCTGGATTTATAAAGGAAGGAAATGTGCAGGTGAGGGGGCTGTTGGGAAATAGACTACAGTCACTCTGTGGGAGGAGAGAGTGGTGAACCTGGCGGACCCAGGGAAGGAAGGGAGAGCCAGAAGGTAAGGAAAGGGCTCAGGGAAATACCACAAGGTCTGGGGTAGAACAGACCTTGACTGCTGACTAGAGGGTCCCTGAGCCAGAACCTAGAGTAGATGGGGGAGCTGGATTCCACAACCAGCCACTGGAGAAGTGGCACTGGTGGGGTAGTGAATAGGAAAACTGCCTGAGCCTGTTTGTTGGTAGAGACTTTCCAATCCTGGGAGGGGAAACCATTTGGTGACCTGTCCAGAGGGCTAAGTCACAAAGAGGCAGCAACAACTTGTGAAGCAAGAGAGGGGTTGCAGACACAGAGAAAGAGGCAGAGAATGGCATGCAACTGTGGGAAAGTCCATTGACCTCATGAGCTATCCCCCAGAGTGACCAGGAGGAGGCGCCATGCTAGCAGTGAGTGGAGCAACCATCAGAGGGGCGCTCACAAACATGTAAAATCAAGGGTAAGGCTGAGAAGCCTCACCTTTACGTCAGCAAGCCACCTGAGGGAAGAGTGAGGTTACAGAATCCCAAAGACTGATCAATCACCTTGGGAAGAGGAAGTCACAATATCAATAAATAGGCCACACCAGCCTGTGACCAGTCTTTCCCTTCACCCAAAGAAAGCCCACAAGGAGAAGCAATGTGCTGGGAACACGATCTGGCTCCTTGACTGCAGTTCCACCTCCTACCCAATGAGAGTCCAGAAGACTGCAAGAGCTGAAGAGTTCACCAAACACCCTCTTACATTAAGAACCATTTTCCTTCTTTCTATTATTGTCTGTTGGAAGACATCCCAGCTTTTTATTCTTTAACTTAAAGCTTTGAAAGTGTGGCTGTGTGTATGAACACCTGTGAAATTCACGCAGGGAGAGCTCCAGAAAGAAAGTTCCTCTGATGTAAACTGCCTTAAAACATAGTCTCCCAAAGATACTCATTAAAGTGCAGCATGTGTTCACAATTTACAGCTTTAAGTTTCATAGGACTTTTAAAGTAGAAGTTGTCAAACCTCCATTTATCAGAGCATTCTTTAAAGGCCTGTATTTATAACATCTTAGGAGAAGAGGGAAAGGGCTAGCCACCACCTAAGAACTTAAATCGAAGGAGGAATCTTTGTAATGAGATCTTAGATTTGTGGCTCAGATATTAGATGGTTGGTTTCAGTATCAAAATATTTAACCAGCTTCAACTTATAGATTCCATTGACCTGGTTGAAGCTCTTTAGTTGGGGTTTATAAGCATACAGCCACTTCCTTAGATCCCTACCTAAGATTTATAAGGACTTGTTGTATTAAGTGATTTAAGTAATCTGTTGATCACATTCCAATCCAGTATGTCGCTGACTTGTTGGGTTTGATAGCTGTATTGCGTTTTCTTAGCTTAGTCTAGTAGTAACTTAGCTTTGATATGTTTTCTTGATTGTTCAGTGGTTTTAATAAAAAGTATAAAACTGATAGTCACATTTCTTTCATTAAGGAATGCGGGGACGGAACCTTTCAAGATTTGAGGGGATACCAGCTGCTCAACTTGAAAGCCTGACCATCTCATCCTAATTACTGTTTTGGTTCCCATAGGCACATGTGTCCCTCACAGTCTGAATGCAGATTTCACACTTCCTTGATCTGCTACTATTATTATCCCAGTTACTCAAAGGGTTCTGAGGTGTACCTATCAGCTTGTTCTTGGAATAGCAATGGATGGGTTTAGGATACCTGTGGCAGACGCACCATGTCCCCAGAACTTTATTGGGACTGCTTCTGCCTGGAAACAAATTTTGAAAACAACCATAGAAGATCATCTGGGGAGAGCCCTATGTGGCAAGATCCAGCCTACAGCAGAATTCTGTAGCTAAGTAGAACTAACTTATAAATAAATCAATTAAAGACAGTATTTATATAGTAAAGACAGGCTAGTCTATCACTTTAGCAGAGTTAGTGGTCACAGTTGTAATAAGGTGATGTTGATTTAGAAAGGGGATATTACCTCTAATATATGAAATGTGATGGATAGCATCTCTCTTTAATGCATTTTGTTATGTTATCAGCATTGGGCATGCGTCCAGCTATTGGTAAATGCATGTCCAATCATTTCTTATTGACACATGAGATTCTTTCTCAACCACTAACAACCATTAAACTATATAGCATTGCAACTGAAGTTAATGTGTGCATAACAAATCCCATTCTCAGTTATTTATACCACAATCATAAGGTTGTTTCTGTTGAAATATGGCATTCAGATCTCTTCCCCCTCTATAGCCTATAGCAGTGAGCGGGGTGGGGAAAGAGACCTTGCAAACTACACACAAGAGATAGTTTTGATTTATTTTTTTAAAATAAAAATTCTTGATTCGTGTTTTATCTCCCCACGTCATTGCCCTTCTTTCTCCCGCAAAGGATTCCCTCAAACTATTTATTACAGCTTGAGGGATGCAGCAATTCTCACAGCCTGTATGATACCAGCAGGCAAGAGGATCTGAATCAGATACATGTGTGAGATATAGAGAATGCATCTACATTCGCTCTTCTCCTTCCTGGGAAGTTACTTCCACCAGTTTGGTTAGTTGCCCTACTGCAACTGGAGAGAGAATGTATGTAGGACTATGGAAGATTATACATTTCTTCTGGAAGGGTCCAAAAATAATTCAAACACATTTAGTAAGTATCCATTTCATTTCCCTACCCAAGTAAGAGGCTGTTTAAAAAGTTCTCTCTCAACTATTGTAAAGTCTGGTTTTACATTAATATGCATATATTTCCTTTCATCCATTTAAGAATATGATAAACAAGCTGTTTCCCACTGATGAAGAACTGAACACGGTTTGAAATACCACTTATTTGAAATTCATAAATCAATCCTACCATAACTTGGTTTTCCCCCTCTATTACTCAGAAAATGACAGACAGCCAATTCCACTGAGTGGAATTTTCTGTTCATTCATGTATTGTTCCATCTGAGTTTTCAGAGTTGACTTCTTTTCCTTTTAAACAGTGCAGTTTAAAGTCAAAACAGCGCCTCTATTAATAAGACCTGCCTTATTGTTTAAAATGACAGAACCCTATTCCTATTTAAAATTACTGTTAATTCCTTATTTAATAAGAGACTATTTGCACTGTAATATAGTCTCTTAGGGGGGCATGTCTACACTTGCCATTTAAAGTGGAAAAAGTCTCTTTTTTGCGCAAAAACTGTGAGAGTGTCTACACTTGCCAGTGCCTTAAAGTTTCACCGCAAAAAGAAAACCACCTCCACATGAGGGGTATAGCTCTTACCGGTGATGTTTTTGCAGTAATGTGCAAGTGAAGACACGTTCTTCCTGTTTATACAGCTTTTAGCCTCCGGAGGTTATCCCACAGTGCCTAGGTGTCCACTCTGGCCAGAAGCTCTGCTACTCTGGTGCCAGGTAAACAGACGTCCACCCCTCCCCTTGAAAAGCTCTGGGAACTTTGAAACTCCCCTTCCTGTTTTCTTGGCAAGTTCTCACTTATTTGCCCATGTGACAATGCCTGCTCCCTGGAACAAACAATCCCCTGCTTGGAGCAATGCTGAGTTACTGGAGCTGATCAGTGTTTGGGGAGAGGAGGCTGTGCAGGGACCCAGGATGCCCCACGATCACAACCCCACCTTCGCACAAGACCCATCGTCAAAATGGAGAGAGCTGCAGTGTGAGAGAGCTTTCCAAGAGCACTGGTCTCATCAGCAATGGAAGAGCTGCTAATGTAAACACTCTCTTACGCCTGAGGAATTTCACTGTCGCCGGTGAAACTTAGGGTACGTCTTCACTACCCGCCATAACGGTGGGTAGCAATCGATTTATCCGGGATCGATATATCGCGTCTTGTTAAGATGCGATATATCGATCCCCGAAAGCGCTCACCGTCGACTCCAGAACTCCACCAGAGCGAGTGGCGGTAGCGCAGTTGACAGGGGAGCCGCGGCCATCGATCCCGAGCCATATGGACCTCAGGGAATTCAATCCAAGATACTTCGACTTCAGCTACGCTATTCGCGTAGCTGAAGTTGCGTATCTTGGATCGATTCCCCCCCCAGTGTAGACCAGCCATTACACTTACTGCAAGTGTAGACATACCCTTCAAGATAGGAAACAAAACTGCTGTATAACTGCACAAAATTCATTTGAAAGCATAATCCTCCTTTAATATACACATAGAGACACAGACATATATAAATACAAGGGAGAGTCAGAAAACTTGGGGCCAAATTTTGATACCGACTCACATTGAATACCAGCTTACTCCACAAATACCCTCATCATTCTCATTGTAATGTCCATGTACTGCTCTGTGTGAGTAAGGGTATCAGAACCCAGCTCACAGAGGGCTAGATTCTTATTGGTCCATGTACCCAATAAGGAAAAAAATTCCCTCCTCCCCCACCACTTCCATCCAGTATTCTCTGCATAGAATACAACCAGTAGGAAGCACCTAGTTAATACTCCACCCCGTCATGCATATGGTTGGAGCTTTGGCACAATTATCTGAGGTATAAATCCTGTGAAACCACCCAATACACAGGGGTCATGGCATAGCCATAACCCTAAATCAGGGTGGACTGGATCCCCCCAAATTTTACTAAGTGCTGTGACTTTCCAATAACTTGTGATTTTGGTTTCCATTTGTAACGGGAGCAGATTTCCAGGTGCCAGAAATTGTTTTAATGCAGAAAACATACTGTATCCAATTTCTTCTAACCTTCTAATATAAAAAATAATCTTGTTATGTGCATGCAACAAAATTAACACAGGTACATGTTCTTGATTCACTTCCTAATGTGGCAAGTAATAGTCCTTTGCTGTTGTGCCCAGTGCCACTTGCTTCTTTAACCTCCAGTTTCTGGTGCAATGTGTAATGGTTCATTCAGCTAATCACCTTACTCCATCCTAGAAATTGTCATGGCATGACTGGGAGCTGAAACTCCCCTGTAAGTATAATACCGACAGACCCCCTCTACTCCCGGTCATCTCTTTCGGCAGGCGGGATTGAACCTGGGACCTCCAGAGCTTAGTGTATAAGCCTCGACTGCATGAGCTAAAAGCTACGTGGCCCTTAGCTAAGCTGTAGCAGACTCATTAATCTCTACGTGGTCTTGGTGCCATTAGAGGGGACAGAATACCACACCCAGAAGGTGTGTGGGTTACAGCAGCACCAAAGTTAAGATCAAATATATTTAAAACAAAGCCATAGTAGGAGTTGCTGCCAGCAGAGTCCTTCACAGTTGTCTGTGCATGCACATTACAGCTGCTGCCTACTTTGAATGAATACCTTGAGATATAAAGCTCTGTCTTCTTTTCCTAAGCAGATTTGAAACTAAAGTAACAATCAGAGTGAGTTATAATACATCTGCCATTTGCATATGGCATAAAAAAGTGATACATTTGGCCTTCCCAGGTATCTCGGACTATCTTATTCCTTCTGCAAATCATTCACCATTTCATTCCCAGATACAGGAGAGAACCTACCTATGGTAGACTTACAACATTAGTGCTGATTTCTGCAGTGTAACTTAGCAGTGTACATCTGCTGGTTCCCATTTGATGTGCTTCCATCTTTGACAGCTCACTAGAAGGAGAAAGAGAGAACTTCTCAAGGCACATCCTCCCCCTCCCCTCTACACAGACTGTCTTACTTTCATATCTCCTCTTGTTGACACTACTTCCCAGAGCACTATGGATTCTCTTCCTAAAAGAAGGAATATCAGCTAGAGTTGGTTGGAAAATAAGGGGTTTTCATAAAAAAAATGTTTTTTGTTGAAACTTTCTGAAGGAAAATTTGATTCTTCAGTGACATAATTTGGCCCAAAAAAATGGGAAATCTCACTTCAAACTAGTACTGTGGTGCCTCGTTGGAGTTGTTGTTCAGCTTCCTTATATTCCCGTTCTCGTCTATAGACCTTTCTCCAAGCCTGGACTACATGTCCTATGATGCACTGCTTTTTCCTATCATTGCAGGGATAGGAGTCATCAAGAGTCCCTGTCTGTGGTGCATCATAGAAGACTTAGTCTAGAAAGAGAGTCTGGTTCAGGTAGAAGAACAGGTGCATAAAGCACCTGAACTACAACTTGCAAGAGGTACCACAGTGCATTTTGAATCACAATATTTTAGTTCTTCAGTGAAATACTGAAATTTCCCACAGAAAGCAGAAAATGTCATGAAAAAAATTGTTTAATCAAAATCCTGTTTTCTACTGAACATGGAAAAATTTTGACCAGCCTTAAAATTAACAACTATACCACTGGAGGAGGAGAAATATCCAGGGTTACAAGTGTTTCTGCATCACCTGTAATGTTAATAAAGGTTACCTTTTTAAAGTATAAGAGTTTTAAAGGGCCTAAGAATGTTTTTCACCAATCCGACAGCATGCATACTACCCATCCAGCCGCAACTGAAATGAATGAGGGTAATTACGTATGTGAAGGAGGAAAACATAGGGCAGAAGGAGGAGGAGATGGTTGCCTACCTATTGAACTGGGTAATTGGTGGGGTCTGAAATAAGAGTCAAATCTCACTGGAGAAAAGGGTGGTAAGAAGCCTGGGGGAAAGACTGTCGTGAAGATATTTGCAGATCTAGAGATACATATGTTTTGGAGGCTGACTGTAGTGGGGGGGTCTTCTGAGAATCTACAGGGGGGAGATGTATACTTTACTTTCGTAGCGTGTCACCCAGACACAGGGTCAGCATGATTCAGAGCCTCACCAAAGAGTGGCCAGATCTAATAAATTTATTGTAAATGTGTTAAGATCTTAAATTTAACAAGATCCCATATGTGTATATGTATATTACATGATTCCTTTGACAACTGGGCCAAAGAAAATACCCGGGCAAGAGGAGTTGAAACATTGCTATTCCTATCCAGTGAAGCTAGATTATAACTCAGCACACAACACATATTTCCTGGGATTCCTAATCAGATACTCACCTAGTACTGAAAATACCACAGGAGGACAGTACTTTTTACTTCACAACAATTTTCTGCAAGAAGAATTATACCAAAAAGAGTTACTGTATTGAAAATAACGATGACAAGCTTTACGTTCAACAGTAAATCTATTTAAAAGAGCTAAATTTTCAGCAGCATTACAATTCTGCACTAATGTATGCCCAACATTTGTGGGTGCATCCATTTGCATCCAGAAATGTACCTTTGTTTGTGCATTACATCTGCTCTTTTGAGTGCACAGATATGGGTTTGGCACATGCTAGCAAGATGGTGCCTGGAAAGCACAGAGATATACTCACCTCTTAGAATGCTCATCACTTTAACTGTTAGCCTGCTTTGTTGTACCAATGCACAGGCCCTCATTAGATTATTCCCTTACTTTAATTGTGGGTGTTCATTTGGTTTCAAACTACCAGAACTAAAACAATTATGAACCTTGGAAGGGATTCATTACAAATACATGCCTGGGCTCACTCCTCCTTGTCAACCCCTCTACTTGCTCTGGCAGTGTAATGCTTGCTTCTGGCTTGAGTTGGCTACAGTATAGAAGATGAAAAGGAATTCACAGTTAGCTTTATATCTGTTTTCTAATGAGAACTTTGTTTGAGTTTCTCTTCGTGTATGGGCAGATTAATGGATAGACTGCAGTGCAATATTTCAATCAGAGGATTCTGGGGACACCATGAACTGAGACCACAGCTAACGTAACTTATGATATTTCCAAAATGCAAAATAGAATTCATTCCATGCAACTTGTTGCAGGTCTTTTTATTTGCTTTTGTTTTAAAGTACAAAACATGGATCCCAGGCCATTTTTAAAATTTAAAAGTATTTTACAAAGCAAAACAATTGTAGATTAATAAACGTTAAACTCATGTCTATGCGACTGCTATTCACTTAATGAAAACTCTGTTCCCTGTAGTCGAGGAACTACTAATTTCAGATCTGAAGGCCTTTGGTTTAAGTCTTTTCATGGATTTATTTCTCATAACATAATGAATGTTTGTCCAAGTTCTTCCTCCATTCATCTAATCTGTTCACACTCAAAATATGGGCCTTCATGAATAATGTTTGCATTTTGTGCCCTGCAACTCTTACTGACACACATAAATTAGTCTCTCAGGGTTACTGATTATAAACATTCTATGAATTACTATTGAATTATCAGAGGAAACTATAGCAAGAGAAGTTCACATTAAGTTGATTGGTAATTCAAGAATGAAGGCTAGTCAAGAGGGCCATTACCAACTGGAAGCATACAAATCGTTAAATATTGTCAGGTTATCAATTTTGCTGTGTTTACATCATATCTAGAAATGAATTAATTCCCCTTGGTGCTTCATGTTATGTATTTTTATTGTGTAAAACACCAGGAAGGGTACATAGAGTAGGAGTTTATAAAAGAAATACTATTAAAATCAAAGCTGTAAAACATATTTGTTCTTATTTATGTTTAATAATTTTTCATTCACCAGGTGTGAGCTATAAGCCCTCCAGTACAGATAAGAACACATGATCTCTGCTTGGAAGGGCTTATAACATAATTTAAGATGGGATGCATTGAAGACAGAAAGCAAAACAGTATGGGAAAGGTTGAAGATGGAAGAATGAAAGAACCATAGGTAAGATTACATGGGTAGAGCCTCATCCAAACCCACTGAAATCAGTGGGAGTCTTTTCATGTGGGAGTGGGAGTCTTGGATCATCACCAAAGGCTAATGCACAGTTGCATTGGAAAATAAGTTTGTGTTACTTTTTAAAGAACTAAATAGATATGTCTTACTTGGGGAACTAATTGTAGGCATTGCAGAAGTGGGTCTTAAAAGGGATTTGAATAAGAAGTAGTGACCTTGCTTAGGAAGGGTTTACACGAATTCAGGACAATGCTATTAATATTAATAATACAATATTAACATACTTTTTGCAGTTCTAAAGAAGTATTCAGAAAGATTTTTAATGAGTCTAGGTGGCAAAATGAGTATGCAGTTACACATTTAACTTGCACACACAACCACTATGCTTAAGCATGTAATATGGGTGACTCAATAAGTACATAGCTAGAGCTGGCAATTTCCATACCCACGTGGCCAATTTGTGTGCTACAATGGTAATTAAGCAAGCTAATTAGAAACCGTATTGTACTCTTAAACTCTTTAAATATCTGGCCCATTTGTATTACTAAGGTCATTCAAGGAAATTACTGCACATTTATTTATGGAAGGCTGATGGAATGCACTTATGTTGGGGGCTGAAGACATGGTCTCTAAAATTTTGGTTCTTTCTTCAAATATGTTGATCAAAATTTTTGTAAGACATTTTGGAAACTTAGGATAGCAGGGTTTACAAAACATTTGCCTAGAAGCCATACAATCAAAATGCACCATCCACCTGTAATTCATGCCTGCTTGGTGTGCTAGCTAGAGATTGATATACCTGCTACAGGTTTGGCTAAAAGAGGCATGTGCTTTTTTAGCTCATACAGCAGAAGCTCATGCATTAAACTCAAGAGATCCCAAGTTTGATCCCCGCTGCTTACACCCCCACCAAGGGGGCGTTGGCGTTACACACCCATAGAGTCTCCCATTACAGTCAGTTTGCATGTATATTTAGGGAACAAACTTGTTTGTTTGATTGAGGCCTATCTTGAATGTTAAGATGTATGGAAAACTGCCTGTTCATGGTTACTTCAGTCAGTTGTCTCCAATGCTATGCTTCCTAGAATGCCTGTGTTGCACATATGCCCGACATTATTGAAACATATGAAAAGTCAGGACAGATATTTGTGTGCTAGTTCAAAAACATGGTTTCATAACTATACTGTTTCTAAAAAGGTGATAATTGCTTAACCAGGGAACATTAAGTACTCAATGAGATAGTTATCCCTTATTCCAAAGGACCTGTCTTCCTCCCCAAATGTCTCTGAAGAATTGTTTTGAGAAGCTCACATCTCAAATTATACTTTATCATTCCTCCCCCATCCTACCCTCACACATAACTTAGAGACACAATGCCTTCCTGAAAGCTAGAGATGTCAGCTGTTGGGATTGGTGAGAAATTAACCTCACAGACTCTCGCTTCATGACAGTTTATATACTGTTACCAGGTTTATAATGACTCTTAGTATTTGTGAACACATCATTCTTGACAGTTCCTAGCCCGCTCATGGGCCATATACTACCCTCTAGCTACACACACAACTCCCAGCGATATCTCTCCAAGAGGTTGATTGTTCAGCATCTTTTTATTTCCTAACCATAAAGACAACGATAAGCCCCAAGACTAAAGAAAAAAATCTCTGCTTTCTGCTTTAAACTTAGCAGTTCAATACTTAGGAGCACTGCAGGCTGGTAGTTTGCTTGAAGTTAATAAGTCAGACTTTTTGCCACTGCCTTCATGGTAATTTACATAAACATTATCCATAATGGCTTGTGCTGGAACTTTTAATAATTTCTTAACTTCTGCAAATAGAGCTGACTAGTTTTGAATATGTCACTTTAGACTGTAATATATAGTAGAATATGATGCAAAATGCTTGTGACTTAGGTACAGTTCCTTAAATTGATCTCTTTCTGGCTAACTCCAATAGAAACAGGTTGTGAATATTAACAAAAGATGGCTTGTTCTAATGCAGATGATGCAAGATACATTAAGATAGTTAACACAGATTAAATATTCTGAAGAATTTGTGTTTAGTTTGAACATTTGAATTATGACAGGTTCAATTTATTTCACTGATCCTTGGATCCATTCAGGACATTTCTTGTACAATCCAATAGCAACTAATTGAAATAAGGTAGAAAAAAAGGGATTCAACCCTGAAAACAAGGTTTCATTGTGGTTGCAGTTTTGCTGAGCTTACATTGCTTGTGGCATTTCTGTCATCTCTGTATTTCATGGATTTATTAAATCTTGTTTCTTATGACAGCCACATCTGCTGACTGTTGAATCATCATTCAAACTTCAGATCATTCCTCTGTTTCCTGCACTTATTTTTAAATGGACTATAATTCATTGGATTTTATGCATAATGACAATTCAGACAGCATGGGGTAAATTTTCAAGGTGGTGAGTGGGAGGTACAGTCTAAGCACAAATCCGATTATTTGTTAATAGGATTTGTCTGCATCTCTTCTGCCTATTCCTTTGAAAATGTACAGCTGTGTCTCATTTACTGGGTAATCCTATTGGCAACAAAGACCACCACCACCAGAAACTCCAAAGAGTGCTGGCTACGTGCTAAGGTGGCTGTCTATGCAGGAGCCCCAGAGCAGGGCATGACATTAGTATTTCAGTTCCTGAGCAAGTGACAATCAGGCACATGGCGAAATTTGTTTGTAGAACTATCCTACTCCTCAGTTGCTCTTTATCAGCCAAGTCGAACACAGCATCAATATCAATAAGGTGGCCAAAACATCTCCCTTTAGAGAACTGTTTGCCATCATTATCACTAACACTGTGCTGGCAGCTATCACTAAAGTGGGAGAGATGGCTTAAAATGCTACATCGAGACAAATGTATTCTCCACAATACATCAGCTATGTGGTTGAATGCCTGAGAGAACATCTGTCACATAAAGAAAACAACCTTATCTTCCCACATGGGCTAAAAACAGTAGCAAATTGTCCATCCAACTATCTATGCACATTCTTATATTTCCAACTATTATTGTTGCATCTGAATGAGAGGGCTTGCTTGGGAGAAGAAATAGGTATGTAATGAACTGATAGAAAAATCAGTTTGGGGGGAGGGATAGCTCAGTGGTTTGAGCATTGGCCTGCTAAACCCAGGGTTGTGAGTTCAATCCTTGAGGGGGCTACTTGGGGATCTGGGGCAAAATCAGTACTTGGTCCTGCTAGTGAAGGCAGGGGGCTAGACTCAATGACCTTTCAAGGTCCCTTCCAGTTGTGGGAGGTGGGATATCTCCATTAATTTCTATTTCTAAAACTACAATAATTGCAGGGCACTTGTTAAGTAAGCGTAAGTTAAGTACATAGGCTTCCTATTAGAGATACTTTCTACAGATTTCTTGGCACCTCTGCAGAAAAATGGGGGAGCAAAGAAATCTGTAGGGAACACACACCCTGTCCCCAGCAGTCCACGTGAATCTGCTGGGAGCAGCCAGCAGCAAAGAGCAGATCACCGTGGGGAGGAGAAGGCCATGCCTGCATCCATGGAGACACGTTAAGGGGATGGGGCTGGGTACATGCCTGCATGCAAACGAGTGAGAGAGACACACACTGTCCCTCTCACTCACTGTTGCTGCATCCTGGGCTTGGAGGCCTACAGCTGTGTGAAGCAGGATCTGTCCCTGAGGCAGAGCAGAAATGTAACAACTAAGCAGGCAGGCTGCTAATGTTCCCATTGTTAGTTAATTGTTCTCATTCTTAGTCAATTAAGGCTCCTTTACCTTGCCAGAGTGGTGTAAAGGTGTCCTAGTAATGGGACCCTCAGCTAGGAAGGTCTATGCCAGGGGTAGGCAACCTATGGCACACGTGCGTGCCAAAGGCCAGGGCCGGCTCCAGGCACCAGCCTGGCAAGCAGGTGCTTGGGGCGGCCACTCCGGAGGGGGGCAACACATCCAGCTATTGACGGCAATTCGGCGGACGGTCCCTCACTCCAGCTCGGAGCGAAGGACCTCCCGCCGAATTGCCGCCGCAGATCGCAATTGCGGCTTTTTTTTTGGGTGCTTGGGGCGTCCAAAACTCTGGAGCCGGCCCTGCCAAAGGCAGCACAAGAGCTGATTTTCAGTGGCACTCACACTGCCCAGGTCCTGGCAACAGGTCCAGGGGACTCTGCATTTTAACTTAATTTTAAATGAAGCTTCTTAAACATTTTAAAAATCTTATTTACATACACCCATAGTTTAGTTATATATTATAGACTTATAGAAAGAGACCTTCTAAAAACATTAAAATGTATTACTGGCACACGAAATCTTAAATTAGAGTGAATAAATGAAGACTCGGCACACCACTTCTGAAAAGTTGCCAACCCCTGGTCTATGCCCTTTCTCGCTTTTCTTCCTGTGCCAGAGAGCCACAAGGGGGTTAGATTACAGCTCAGGATCTATTTTACTTATCAATTTAAAAAAAAAAGCAGAACCATGAGTAGCAAAACTGCATGACTTTCATGTGTGAAAGTCGGAGCAATTTAAAGCGACATTCTGCTTTACAGAACACCAAACACCAAAGTAAAAGTAATGTAATTTATATGAAAATCCAGGATTATAACTGGAATGCAGGGTATTGGTTACCAAGTATTTGTAACTTAACTTTCATGTGTTTAGGAAATACTGAACAGTTATTTCAGAGTAGCAGCTGTGTTAGTCTATATTCACAAAAAGAACAGGAGTACTTGTGGCACCTTAGAGACTTTGGCCTTGTCTACACTACGAGAGTAGTTCGATTTTACTTAAATCGAATATTTGGAATCGATATTGCAAAGTCGAACGTGTGTGTCCACACTAAGGACAGTAATTCGACTTTGTGAGTCCACACTAACGGGGAAAGCGTCGACATTGGAAGCGGTGCACTGTGGGCAGCTATCCCACAGTTCCCGCAGTCCCCGCTGCCCATTGGAATTCTGGGTCGAGCCACCAATGCCTTCTGGGTAAAAAAATGTGTCGAGGGTGCTTTTGGGTAACTGTCGTCATCCATCCATCACTCACTCCCGCCCTCCCTCCCTCCCTGAAAGCGCCGGCGGGAAATCATTTCGCGCACTTTTCAAGTCATTGACAGCGCGGACGCCACAGCACTGTGAGCATGGAGCCCGCTGCAACCATCGCTGCAGTTGTGGCCGCTCTCAACGCCTCGCAGCTTATCATACAGGTTGCCCTGAGGCAGATGCAGAAAAGTCAGGCGAGGAGGCTACGTCAACGCGGTGATGGCCTGAAGTGTGAGAGTAGCACAGACCTCTCAGAAAGCAGGGGACCCAGCGCCGAGGACATCACGGTGGCAATGGGTCATGTTGATGCCGTGGAACGGCGATTCTGGGCACGGGAAACAAGCACTGAGTGGTGGGACCGCATAGTGCTGCAGGTCTGGGATGAATCACAGTGGCTGCGAAACTTCCGCATGCGGAAGGGAACTTTCCTTGAACTTTGTGAGTTGCTGTCCCCTGCCCTGAAGCGCAATGACACCCGGATGCGACCAGCCCTGACTGTCCATAAGCGAGTGGCCATAGCCCTCTGGAAGCTTGCAACGCCTGACAGCTACCGGTCAGTCGCGAGCCAGTTTGGGGTGGGCAAATCTACCGTGGGGGTTGTTGTGATGCAAGTAGCCAAGGCAATCGTTGATGTACTGCTGCCAAAGGTAGTGACCCTGGGAAACGTGGAGGCGATCATAGATGGCTTCGCAGCGATGGGATTCCCAAACTGCGGTGGGGCCATAGATGGAACTCACATCCCTATCCTGGCACCGGACCACCAGGCCAGCCAGTACATTAACAGAAAGGGCTACTTTTCCATGGTGCTGCAAGCACTGGTGGACCACAGGGGACGTTTTACCAACATCTACGTGGGATGGCCGGGCAAGGTTCATGACGCTCGTGTTTTCAGGAACTCTGGTCTGTTTAGACGGCTGCAGCAAGGTATTTACTTCCCGGACCACAAAATAACTGTTGGGGATGTGCAGATGCCTATAGTCATCCTCGGGGACCCAGCCTACCCGCTAATGCCCTGGCTCATGAAGCCCTATACAGGTGCCCTGGACACTGAAAAAGAACTCTTCAACTACCGGCTGAGCAAGTGCAGAATGGTGGTGGAGTGTGCTTTTGGACGTCTCAAGGGGAGATGGAGAAGCTTGATGACTCGCTGTGATCTCAGCGAAACCAATATCCCCATTGTTATAGCAGCTTGCTGTGTGCTCCACAATCTCTGTGAGAGCAAGGGGGAGACCTTTATGGCGGGGTGGGAGGTTGAGGAAATTAGCCTGGCTGCTGATTACTCACAGCCAGACAGCCGGGCGATTAGAAGAGACCAGCGGGAAGCGCTGTGCATCCGGGAGGCTTTGAAAGCAAAGTTCCTGAGTGAGCAGGGTAACCTGTGACTTTCTAATTTTGTGTACAGAGAAGCCTTCACCCCACTTCCAACACACGTTTCAAAATAAAAATAGTTCTACTTTGTTAAAGCACACCGTTTTCTGTAATACTGTTTTCGCGGGAATTTTTTAAAACTGGGACGCAGACTGTGGTGCGGAGCGGGTGTAGTGTAGTCGCGCGAATGCAGCTTCTAAACTGAAGGACTGACAGGCTCCGGTGCGGTGGGATGGTTCTTTCAACGGAGCCTGTCACCCCTCCTGATAGGGACTGTGTGTATGGGGGTACTATGTGACTTTGTGGCGGGGGGGGACGCTTACAGATCCCCTGCTGTGTGGCTCTGTGATCCTGCCTAAGGACCGCCGCTTCAGATCTCTAACTGCCCTCCCGTGCCACAAAGTCACAGAGCAACCCACCTCCCACCACATAACATGAAAAGAACCTCCCAGACTAACCAGGGTAAGTAGTCACTGCATCACTGCACTATGTATGTGCCCTGCTGCTGTGCCTGCCCCCGACTATGTACCCTGCCAAAGGTGACTGTCCTGTCCAATTACCAACCCCCTTTCCTCCCCTCCTCCAAAAGAACATGATGGAAACAGTAGTTAACAGAAACATATTTTTTATTAACAACTACACAGGGGACTGGGAAGTGAAACTTGGACGGGGGCTTGTGTCAGGCGGGAAGGAAAGAACTTGTCAAACTTTGGGGACTGAGAGCCTTCTGCTGCTCGAGCTCTCTGCAGGGGTGCAGTGAGAGTTAGCAGGGACTCTGCCGCCTCTCCTTCTGTGCACTTTGGGTGAAGGGAGTATGGGACTTGGTGGCGGGGGAGGGCGGTTAGAGATGGACTGCAGCGGGGCTCTGTCCTCCTGCCTCCGTTCCTGCAGAACATCCACAAGGCGCCGGAGCGTGTCCGTTTGCTCCCTCAGTAGTCCAAGCAGGGTTTGAGTCGCCTGCTGGTCTTCCTGACGCCACCTCTCCTCCCGATCCATGTTGGCTTGGTGCATTTGGGACAAGTTCTCCCGCCACTGGGTCTGCTGTGCTGCCTGTGCTCTGGAGCAGGCTATAAGCTCGGAGAACATGTCCTCCCGTGTCCTCTTCTTCTTATGCCTAATCCTCCCTAGCCTCTGGGAGTGTGATGACAGGCTAGGTTGTGAGACAGTCGCAGATGGGGCTGTGGGAATGGGAAAAAGGGAGTGAATTCCTCAGAAACATAAATGTAGTTGTGAACAAAGAACATAGTCTTTCTCTGTGAACAGGACCATGCACAGCACCTATCACATGCGCACTCAGCACAAGGTCGAATTCTCGGCCTTCGCATTCACTGTCTGTGGTTTTGCAGAGCACTTTTGAGAACCCTGTCAGGACAACGGAATTTCTGTTGCAGGCAGACATGGTAAGCCGTAGATTCGTGGCAGCTTAAAACTTTAATATTAGCAATGGCCTCATTTCACATTGAAATCAATGTCGGTCCCTGCTGCCAGCAATCCGGCAAGCAGGAAGTTTGCTCCTGTCCCACACCCTCGCGGCTGTCCCCGGGAACGATCCCTTTCGGCTGACCCTTTCCCGCCTCCACCGCGTGGCTGCAAACCAGCCAACACTAATAACATTCCCCTACCTCATTCAAAGCAGGTCTTCATGAGCGACATCACCCTCATGAGGATCTCTGAGAGCGACAGACAGAGAATGCTCCGGGAAAGCCTCCAAAGACCAGGGCCGTATGCCGCCATGCTGTGCCAAGCAATGATTCCGGAGTACTTGCTAGTCTCGTGGCGCGGCAACGTGTCCTACTACGGAGGACCCAATAAGGCCGCTCTCCCCAAGAACCTAATGCAGCGGATTTCAAATTACCTGCAGGAGAGCTTCCTTGAGATGTCCCAGGAGGATTTCTGCTCCATCCCCGGACATATAGACCGCATCTTACTGTAGCTGCAGTAGCAGGGACTACACAGTAGAGCGGCTTGGGCAGGACAATCATGCAAAACCGGACATTGCTAGATTTTTTTGAAATACTTGCACTGCCCATGACTGAACCGTTAAGTTATTCAAAGTAATCATGAGAAACCCATTTTTTACATTGTTAATAATCATGTTCTGTTACAAATAAATGTTTAGATGTTTACAACACTTACTGGATGATCCTTCACCAGATTCTGTGTCCGGGGTAACGGCTGGGGAGGGTTGGTAGGGGATCTCTGTAAGGGTGATGAAGAGATCCTGGCTGTCGGGGAAATCAGCGTTGTGAGCGCTGTCGACTGCCTCGTCCTCCTCATCTCCTTCCTCATCTTCCCCGTCCGCTAACATGTCCGAGGATCCGGCCGTGGACACTATCCCATCCTCAGAGTCCACAGTCAGTGGTGGGGTAGTGGTGGCGGCCGCACCGAGGATGGAATGCAGTGCCTCGTAGAAACGGGATGTCTGGGGATGGGATCCGGAGCGTCCGTTTGCCTCTTTGGTCTTCTGGTAGCCTTGCCTCAGCTCCTTGATTTTCACGCGGCACTGCGTTACATCCCGGCTGTATCCTCTCTCTGCCATGTCTTTAGAGATCTTCTCATAGATCTTTGCATTCCGTCTTTTGGATCGCAGCTCGGAAAGCACGGACTCATCGCCCCACACAGCGATGAGATCCAAGACTTCCCGATCAGTCCATGCTGGGGCCCTCTTTCTATTCTGAGCTTGCACTGCCATCAGTGCTGGAGAGCTCTGCATCGTTGCCAGTGCTGCTGAGCTCGCCACGATGTCCAGACAGGAAATGAGATTCAAACTGGCCAGACAGGAAAAGGAATTCAAATTCAAATTTTCCCGGGGCTTTTCCTGTGTGGCTGGTCAGAGCATCCGAGCTCGTACTGCTGTCCAGAGCGTCAACAGAGTGGTGCACTGTGGGATAGCTCCCGGAGCTATTAACGTCGATTTCCATCCACACCTAGCCTAATTCGACATGGCCATGTCGAATTTAGCGCTACTCCCCTCGTCGGGGAGGAGTACAGAAGTCGAATTAAAGAGACCTCTATGTCGAACTAAATACCTTCGCGGTGTGGACGGGTGCAGGGTTAATTCGATGTAACGGCGCTAACTTCGACATAAACGCCTAGTGTAGACCAGGCCTAAGAAATTTATTTGAGTTATTGTGATTTTTTTTCTGTATGGTAGTTTAAATAAATTACCAAAATAAATGAAACTGGTGCGATTATATGGCATTATTTTGGCAAGTAAAATATGCAGAATTTTGGATTTTTTGGCACAGAATTCTCCCAGAAGTAAAAATTATTAAATGTCTAATGCGCCAGCACATGGACAATGACACTTTGAACAATAGACTATCCTCTTCCCTGGAGAAAGTTTTTTAGCCACAATAATTAGATGAGTGTTTTTAGAGTCCCAAAACAGGGACTGGGAGTCTTGTTTTATACTCCGATATCCTGACCCATACATACAAGCTCAGAACTGACATGTAATGCCAATGATTGTGGGGTTTTTTCCCTACAGTTTGTTAGAGGTTTTGCAACTGCACCTCTATTCCCCACTCATGGTCCACCAAGAGCACCTACTTTAGGCTTCCAGCTCCTCGGCCATCAACTCTCTTGGACAAAGATCTGCATCTCTTTCTCCCACCTGATTGGGTGTTAAGGCTGCACATCTCCCTGATTTATACTGTGATATTCCCAGCAAGCCAGACTGCCTAAAAGGCCAGCATCTGTTTTCTCTCCAGACGCTATGCACAATGTATTTCCCACAGTTATAAGTTACTTTACAACTCTTTCTAAGCAAGCACATTTGTTTTTAAGGTGAAAGCATGACCGAGAAATATTAAAAACAATAAAAGTATCTACATGCATGCTAAAAAGCTTACAGAGGTCACCCCCAACTCCAGCTTTGGGTTCCAATAGGTGTCAGTTCTTCAAAACCCTCAAATTCATAACTGTCTCAGATTCAGACCAAGAACACAGACTGGGCAGTTCAGCTGTTTCTTTATACGTCTCGTACCTTGAATCTCCAGTCTCTGGGAATAGATAATCACCTTCTGCTCAGAAAGAAGAACAGGAATACTTGTGGCACCTTAGAGACTAACAAATTTATTAGAGCATAAGCTTTCGTGGACTACAGCCCACTTCTTCGGATGCATATAGAATGGAACATATATTGAGGAGATATATATACACACATACAGAGAGCATAAACAGGTGCTTCTGCTCAGAGTGTAGCTACAGAAGACTGGGTTTTTGTATCACCTGGGATGGGGAATTTACATTACCCCCTCCTTTGGTATTCCCAAGGAAATCCCCTCCACACTTACTGGCCCAAAAGGTCATTCTTGTCTGGCACATTTTCAGTATAGTCCTTTGAACTTCCAGGCCTCTGCCCCACCCCCACCCCCAAGAGGATACATACAATCCCAGCCCACAATAATACATACATATTGCATTTAGTTCAATGGACACCACAGATATTTAAACTTAATTCAATAAGGCCTAAATTTGTCAAGTCTGTCAGAGCATCTTCCTGCCTTTCCACCTTCATCCCCCATGGCAAAGAGTGCAGAGCAGAGGAGCCCAGTTGGGCAGGATGGGGGCTGAGATGCCTCCAAGCAGTACTTCTTCCTACCACCAGAGGTTCCGATACGAGGGAGAGGAATTTGAAGCAGGGAGGGAGAGAACACAAGACAAGCTCAGGGAGGGCCTAGCAGGAGGAGGAGACTGAGGAGGTAGACAGGCTCATGGTACTATGCAGGAATGCATCCCCCACATTGGTGGTAATGTTAAATGTTGCCAAGTCTTGTGATTTTATCACAATACAATATCTGGTGTTTGTTTTTCTTAAATCTTCAGCTCCTGGAGTAGTGTGATTCTGTGCGAATCATAGCTTCCATTTAAAACAAAAGGGTAAATTTCTCTAGATCTTGTGGTTCTGGAGACAAGCTTGAAAAATGAGCCTAAAAGCTTAAAATCCACAAAGCAAATAAAATGTACCTCAAACTTATTATCTTCTAAGATCTCTTGATTGTTAAACCAATTTCTTGGGTTTTGAGATTATGGCACATGAATTTTGAACACATGGGGTTGGCTGACAAGAAGCATAATTCTGTGGAATGAATTTCCCATTCTGTTACAATGACTGGGATTCAGAGGTTCAATAAGCTGCAAGTTGTTTCATTCTTGCTAGTGTCTAATTAGTTAACAACATAAGAACAGTCATACTGGGTCAGATAGGCCAAAGGTCCATCTGGCCAAGTATCATGTCTTCTGACAGTGGCTGGTGCCAGATGCTTCAGAGGAATGAACAGAACAATTTATAGAGTGATCCATCCCCTGTCGTCCACTCCCAGCTTCTGGTGGTCAGAGGTTTAGGGACACCCAGATCATGGCATTGTATCCCTGACCCACTTGGCTAACAGCTATTGATGGACTTATCTTCCATGAACTTATCTAATTCTTTTTTGACCCTGGTTATACTTTTGGCCTTCAAAAGATCCCCTGGCAATGATTTCCACAGATTGACTGCATGTTGTGTCCAGAAGTACTTCCTTAGGTTTGTTTTAAACCTACTGCCTATTAGTTTTACGGTGTGAACCCTGGTTCTTGTGTCAGGTGAATATCTAAACACTTCCTTATTCACTTTCTCCACACCATTCATGATTTCATAAACCTGTATCATACCCCCCTTAGTTGTCTCTTTTCTAAACTGATGTTCTAAGTTGTTTAATTCTTAATCCTTTTAACCATTCACTCAATTGAAGAGAGAGACAGAAAGTAGAATCCTTGAGGGCTTGTCAGCTTGGCAAACCCTAGAATGGCATGGTACCAGTAGAAATCAATGTTGCAAACAGTGATGGAGTATAACTTTGGTATTAGGAGTTTCAAGATTGCCACAAATTAACCCTTATTTTCAGCAATAACCTTTAATATATTTGATGTAAAAGTATTCCACATGCCAGTAAAGTGGGTTTTTGTTTTTAATGAAGTGCAAGGGATTGACATATGGTCTACAGTACTAGCATGTTTTTATAGCCAATGAATTGGTATTGTTTTCCATCATATTTTTTGAAGGTGATGACAATGGATGCTGTAAAGCATCAGAAATGGTAGCATGATTTTGTAACTCAGGTTCTATTGGTACAGTGTCTGATGGTAGGACTCTTGAGGATGCAGTGTGCATCTTTTTTCTCTACTTTTCCATTATTCCATATTCAGAATATGTAGTCTCCCACATCTCTTCTGTCCTTGGTTAGTCTTGGATCTAATAAAATAAAATAAACTACCTCCCCACCTATATGGATATTAATAGCAAACTGTCATTTCACTTTAATTGGGAAGTCATAAATGTGTTGTCCACTCCTCCTAATTTTTTCATTTTCAGAATGTGTTGTCATTTTTCTTTCTTCAAGTAAACAAAGTGCCTAGAACATCTTGTTTGATTTTCAACCCTCACTCCCATCTCTGTGCTTTTGAACAGAGAAATCAGGTCAGACCTTAGTATCTCACATACCAAAAAGAAAATCATATTTAGTGCAAGTTAATGACTCAGTCTTCCCATCCTATGAATTTTCTTCCATTTCATTTGCTCCATTGTTTCATCCATTTTCAACTGGCTTCATTTCCTGCTGGATCATTGACTGACTTTGTAACAGGTTCTCTTTCCATTGTGAACTTGCAAGGCAAATCACATTGTGTTTTTGAGCACAGCGATGGTATGTTCACCGCAAAATGTTTTATTGCAGATCTAGTGGTAATCCCTTTCATGCCCAGGTCAAATGAAAATAATATGACCATGCAAAATAATTATTATTTCCAAGCTTTTCATAAAGACCTTTGCTCAGATATATACCACCCTCAGTCTGTCTGCAGAACTAACAGCCATTAAATCAAAGCATCTTCCATTGTAAAGCCTGCTAATTATAGCTGCCTCTAACTGTTGCTCCATGCTGCTGTTTATTGAACAATTATATTATTAATTTAAGGGTTTTGACACAGAGTAAGTGGGGTCTGTAAGGAAACATCAACACCAGTGCTCCCTCTCAGCATTCCCTCTCCTTCCCACTTCACCTCACTTCTGTCCGATTTTCCCCCTGGACCATTTGACACGGGGTCATATGACGGCCAGGCTATTTAAAGCAAACATAATTGCTTCTTTCTCAGAATGGTGGGAAACAGGAGGAGGGGCTGTCTATGAAGATGGGAAAGGATTTATGAGACCTAGAGATATGCAGAATATAGAAGAATCCAGAGTAGGGTGTGTGACAAACTGACAATATCCTGCAACATCCTGGACAAATCTTATGGAATTAAGCTAGGCTGTATAGAATTAAGTTAAACCTTACTGAATTAGATTTAATACCTTTGTGGTCCAATGTATTAAAAATGCAATTGTGTATGTGTTATTGTGGAATTGTATATACTCCTTTAGGAGGAGGAGGAGGGTGCAAATGTAATTCCTTTGGTTATCAGCTCTCTCAAAGTCGCCCCCTGGAGTGGTTTGCATGTAGGAGTTCAAACTGGATTCACCAGGGACCAACAGACAAAGAAAGGATTTTTGGATAAATAGCCTGGTTTTTAAACAGGCTTCAGGACCTTCTACCTGATCCAGCAGGTGAACAGGATCCCTGGTCCATGGAAGGTCCCAGTCCTTAGGGAAGAGTTGGAAGGACTGGGACTACTGAGGCCACATAAGGCTGGATGCTGGATCTGAGCTGAAGCTCTCATGAACTTGAAATGATAAGGAAACCACTTGGGCGGGGTTTTGAAGGACTGCTCTTGCCAGGGCCTGGGTTTGGGTTGGGGTGATCTCTAGTAAGCTTATTAGCATGCATGTAGTTTCTTTTATTGGTTTTTATATATATATATATATAAATTTTCTCTGTAGCACTTTTACCTTAAGAATAAAATAGAGTTGCATAAAATGATCTGTGTGGTATCTACCACCGTGGGCAATCACACTGTATGTACTGTCTCTGAAGAGAAAGCAAGCAGGACTTCTTGGGCAGCCTGTCTCTGCTGGGAATAAAACAGTGAAGGCGGGGAACTATTCAGCTTTGGGAGGAGTGATATGTGTGTCTCCACCAAAGAGAGGTGATGGGCAGGAGGCTGGAAGCCTGAGCATGGGTGTACATGCTACTCTAGAGGGGGAATACAGGTGCATTTGTTCTGAACTGTGACAGGGAGTAGCAAAGGAAGGAAATGGCCTGGGGAACAGAGGTCAAGTATCAGCTGGAGACCCAATCTTATGATTGTCCTTGTCTAGGGGTTCCAGGTCAGGTGGGATGGCAAGAAACCCCCAGTCAATTCCTGCATTACCAGGGGCTGATCTGAGCCAAGACCCTTGTGGCGAAAGTATTGAATTGCTAACTTATTAAGGGAAGCACCTGGTTATCCAGGGAAGGCAAAGAAGCTTGGATTGAGCCATGTATCCAGAGGGCATACAATTATTTTACCCTGGGAGGGAAGAAGGATTATTGAACCTTGAAACAGCAGGGGTGCAGACTTAAGTCCAGGGGACAAAGGAAGTCTTTTGTCTGGTTTGGTCTTTTATTTGGCTTCGGAAGAGAAGACTTCATAGTTTGGAAGACCAAACTACTTTATTAGAAGGGACACTGGGGGTGAATTGCCTTACTGACAGAGCAAGGCTTACTGTAGGAGTAAAACCCCAGAGAGGCAACAGTGGAGGAAAATTGAGACACTGATGCCAGAGATAAGTACATGCTACAGGCATGACACTGTATGGGCTGTACACTCATATTAAAACCATTGGGAGTTGATGCTATTAATAATATTTATGTTTTCATACACATACAAATTGCCTAGTTAAATAAGCAAAGCTGAGGGACTATCCTTGAACTAGGTAACTTTGGGGTGCAGAAAATCCAGATGACGTGTGACCAGTAATTGGTATAATTTTCAGAGCAGCAATTAGTACAAGAATTTTCCTGCACTAAAAAGATTTATACGGCACCTCTTTACTCTGTAATAATTAGAAGTGGGGTTCTGAAAGCGTCACTATCCTAGAATTGCAAATGATGAGTTACACCTCCGAAATCACGGTGTCAGACACACTATGCTTTGAACTGTGAGGAAAATAAGGTACATGACATATGGATGCCTAATAACATCTCAGAGAAGTCACATTCACAGTCCTAGTCAGCAGATTAACATTTTAACAAGAAGCTGTTCCCAACGGGATTGCCTCTTTCAGATGACTGAGAAAACACTTCAAACTGTGCTGAGGAAAACTAGGATTAGAAAACTTTGTTAGAGCCTTTAATACTAAAGAGTCCATTGAACTTTGGCAGTAGTGCTCATTTCATACACAGGAGAGATACTCCAAGAGGTTGTTTCCCATGCCAGCAAAACTGCAAAGCTCACAGAGGTGTGTCCTTAGTTAGGCATGAGCCTTTCACTGAACTTTATCTTTGTGTAATCCATTGCTTGATGTATGTTATGCATCCTAGCTCTAGTCCTGGTGACGTCCAAGAGGCATTGCACTTCCGTCACGATGAGTGATCTTTGCATACACCTCACTGTGTAGCCTGCTGGAAGTCTGTTGTCACTGTATAATAGCATGGAAGGAGTCACGCTTCATAGTGGAACTGTATCAGGGATCACAGGTCTTGAATGCCAGTCTACAGGGTTCTTAGAAGCTAGTAAGTTCTGACTTGCTATCTAGTAACCTAGTCCAATGCTAACAGTTGCCAGAACTGGAAGCTCAACTCTGACAGAGGATGCCAGTCCTGAGATCTGATTGGCAGAACTCTGAGGGTCCTGATTGGTTCCCTACTTCTATTTAAACCAAGCACAGGAACAGGAATTTGTCCATGCAAATAGGTTTCCCTGATTAGGACTGCTTCCCTTGTACTATCTGCTCCAACTACCTGCCTCTGGCTTGCTGGTAACCTGACCCTGCCTGCCTCCTGACCCTGACTTGGCCTCTGTCCTGTCTTGGACTCTGAGCTCCTGGTATCTGAGACAGCCTGGCTCCCAACTCCTGTTCTGACTGCTAGGTTAGATCTCCCACATTCTGGTTGTGAAGAGCTGTTACAGAATGTGATGATCTTGACACACTAGTGCCTTCCTGACCATTAACTCTAATGAGCATGGTCAGTGGCCAGAAACTTTCAGTCAGAAGTTTTTCTTTTTATGGTAACCTACATGCCTAAGGCGAGCCCTCCACAGGATAGGCAAAATAATAGGGAAAATAAAGAACTGCAAATCCCAACAATGTGCAGACTAAGATATCAGGGTAACAAATGCATTTCTACAGTAGAAATTCCAGCACAAATAACTGGTTTTTGAGGTTAGCCAGCATCTTTTAAAATAGCTATCATGATTTGTAGTCTAGAGGGGAAAATAAGAGGAAGGGGCAGTTTTGTTGTTGAATCACTTCTTCACACTATGAATTCATATAATATTCAAATTACAGGTCATATTTCTTTCCCTCAGGGCTAAACGTAATAGTCCTAGAGCCACAAACACTAAAGAAGGTAATATTTATGTAAGTATTTGTATCATATTTGGTGTACTCTTTTCCATATATACTAGGTTCTTTTTGAATCTAGGATTGTTTTTCCATTGGGATTGAGAGTGAGAAAGAGAATTTATTATAAAGTCTCTCTCATGTGCTAATCAAATACTTTGTAATTTAATATTTGATCAAATATCCTTTCATTTATTTGAACGTTGACTGTAATGCAACGAGAAAGGCATTTATCTAATATTTTTATAGCTTGAGCATTTTGACTCCAGTTCTTTAATAGATAACTTTAAGAAACACTAACAGACTGCAGAGAGGAGATACCTTCATCAAAACTGGAGTGGGAAATGTGGAACAAATTTAAAATAATATATTTTTTCATAATGGGGGAATAGTGATCCTTACTCCCTATCCTTAACAACTAGACTTTACAGTTACTCTAAAAGGCTATTAAGAGAAGAGAGAAGCCATGTGAAATTGTGATTCATTCATTTGGAAATTGAAAGTGAGCAGAGTGATGTTTGAAAGCTAATATTTTTACATTTTGAGAGAGAATTTTGATCTTTTAACATAAGATTTATAATAATGCCAGACTGCTGCTGAGAAGAGAGACTATTTAAAAAAAAAAGGCAACATTCCTTCATCTCAAAATTGAAAAGAAGCAGAACATTTTTAGAAGAGGAATGTTTGACTTTCAAGCAGCCAGAATAAATAGAAAGTCTTTTACATTGAAGATTTGTGAGTCTCTTCATCCTGAGCTTTAAAAATATTAAATATTCTTTAAAAACTCAGTTCACTTTCTTTCTATTTTTATCCAAATAGATTCTGAGCTCTCACTTCAAGAGCTCAAGTCAAATTGTAAAAAATGTTGATCTTTGAGAAATTCATTTGAGCTTTTAGAGAAAACATTTCTTTTTAAAATCTTTTTTGCCTAGATTTTGCCATGTTTTACCATATATTATTGTTTAGCACCAGTTATAACTTGTTACTTAGTACAGGCTTGTTTTCTGTCTGCTTCCAGACAGAGCGGCATGATGTGAAATTCCTGCTTTTTGAAAAAAAAAATATGACTGAGGAGAAATGTTTACAAAATGAGAATCCCTGATTCACAGAGATGAAGCTTTGTGTGACCAACGGATGGTCCCAGAACATCCACAGGGGATATTTGTTACCAGCCTATTTTCCTCGTCTCACCCACTTTCTTGTTTAGTACTTGATGAAAGACCAGGTTGGTCTTCTAATGACCTTAGGATGGTTAGAACTGAGAGGGTAGCAGCATGCCCATGCACAGATGGATTCAGATAGCTCATGCTCATGCTTGTAGCTGTTAACAGAGGACTACCAGTGGGAGCAGAGGCCATGCTTGAGAGCTGACTACAGGCAAAACTGACTGTGTTGCAATTCTGATTGTTGCTGAACACCTGGTTCCTTCTCACTTACACGACTATTGCCAACCCACTGCCACAGAGATGGAGGAATCCAGCCAGTGTCCCCAGCAGCGGCGGCTCCAGGCACCAGCGCTCCAAGTGTGTGCCTGGGGTGACAAGCCGTGGTGGACGCCCTGCCAGTCCCTGCAAGGGCGGCAGTCATGGAGCCTTTGGCGGCATGCCTGCAGGAGGTCCGCTGGTCCCGCAGATTCAACAGGAATTCGGCAGCGGGTTCGCTGAATCCGCGGGACTGGGGACCTCCCACAGGCATGCCTCCGAAGGCAGCCTGCCTGCTGTACTTGGGGCAGCAAAAAACCTAGAACCTCCCCTGGTCCCCAGAACACACCACCTGTCATATCTTCTCTCCCTGAGGTGCTGAAATAAAGAGTTCCAGGACAGGCTGTAAAAGGTTTCTGTAAAAATAACTTGCCCCCATTAAGCAAGGAAGAAGTGAAGAAAACTGATCCTGCAATCCTTAGTGAACTAAAATTCCTTTTAACTTTAGCGGGAGTTTTACCTGACAGAAGAATGAGGGTTTGGGCCCAAAGTTTCACTGTGAGGAATGGATTCCCTTCCTCCATCCTCAATTCTACTACTAGATCTTGTATTTATTTTATTTCTTTATGTTTTTAAAGTAATGCAGCTGCAGGAAGATTCTCCCTTCTACCAGCCATGAAGTACTGGTACCACCTTTTCCCCTTTGACTGAACACAAGGCCTAAAACTTTTTATATAGGAGTGACAAACAGTAATTGTAAAATTATTAGCAATTCTTAGTCTGCTATTTTGCAATAATATATAAGCTATGTCTTGCAAAAGGCACTGTGAGATTTCACAGCCCTCAGATTAACTTTACAATGAAGTATTTCTACCCAGAACAACTGAAAATAAAAAAAATAAATTCTATACTTGAAAAGCCAGGGAAGCATTGGGTTAGCTTGTGTCTCTAGCATACAGCCTATAGTGAGGGTCCCAGGATCTGCAAATCTAGACTTACTCCAGGGGCATACTAGTCTGTTCTTGTGCTTGTCTGCAAGAAGATGGGGGTAGGTGGAGTTTAGGCTCCACCCATTCCATTCTCTCCCCACCTCCACATCACTCTGTTCCAAACAGGGGGTAAATGGTTGTGCAGCACTCGCTTGCTCCTGAATAGCCTGCATAGTGGTGTAAGGGAGGCTTCTCTGTGCAGGCATTTCGCCCAGGTGACAATATAGCCCATTGTGCTGAATGGTGAACTGATTGACTTTACAAAATCAGCCAATCTTATACATTTCACATAATGCATCTTTATTTAGCATGCACTGTAAAAAAGGTAAAGACTATATTTCCCGATTTGAAATGATCTTTTGAGGGCAAGAATCCCCCCCCCCTTTTTTTTTTTAACTTGGGACAGTAATTGTAGCTGTTAATCATCCTCTTTCCATTAGATTGTGCCTGGCCATTCTACATGTCATCTTTCTTCATTATATGACTATTATAAAGTAAACTTTTTTTCTTCTCTGGTTTCCTAATAATGTTCTTAAAAAATATCTTGGTGGAGTCTGCAGTTCTACCTTTCCCCCCAGATGTTAAATGCAATACGTGCTATCAGTATGATTTTTTTTTTTTTTTTAGTAACTATCTTAGCCTATTAAAACAAGGTTTCCTTGATACATACAAGATTTCTTTGTGTTGCTTAATGGAATGTTACAACAACCTTGTGATGAAGAGAGGTGTGTGATATGCTGGCTTTTAATAATGCTATGGATTGCGACAAACCTTGTTATGGTCAGTCATAACCACTGCCTTGCATTCAGGATAAATGTTAAGCTATTGTAAAGAAGTGGCTGAAACAATAGCAACAACATCCAAATCACACGCACATGAAAAAGCTTGAGTAGAAGCTGAGCCCTGTCACCCAATAGGTTTCAAATGCAGGGGTTAGGGCTTGGATTGGTGAAGCTATTTGTGTGTGTGTGTGTGAGAAACATAGCACAAAGGCAGGGACACACGGACATCCAGAAAGCCATGCAGACAATAACAGATGTGCTGGTAGTGTGGCCCTTAGAGAAGGCTCAAAGAGAGAGCTTTTGGGGGCCCAGAGTGCTGGCTGGAAAGGCAGGGTTTGGAACAGTGAGCAAAGAAACTGTCTCCTGCTGTTTGATTCCTACTGTGTTCAGAGAAACAGGACTTTATGTATAATCTTTGTAAATAAACAAGATTGCATCAAATCTCTCACCTATTTCCTCCAAAAGGAACAAGCCACAACATGCTAAATTTGGCTACAATTTACTTGTTATCAAGCTCATCAGTTAAATTGTCAAGTAGAGGATATCATTAAAATAACAACATCAGAGTTGTTGGTACTGTGATCATAATCCAGTTCCCATTGAAATGAGTGCAAGTTTTCCATTGAATTCCAAGGCAGTTGCATCAGATTCTGTAGTTGGTGGTGGTGATGGTGACAATGGACAATAATAACAATTGTTGCAGTTGACATATTTACAGTTACAGACCCAATTAAACTATCTTTGAGATAAAGTTACTGCAATGTTTGCAGTTTATCTACTGACGTGGTCAGAACTGTAAAAATCTGAATGACAAACATGATTGTAAGTTCTTTGGGGCAGAACTTGTTCTATGTTTATATAGTGCCTAGCCCAGGGGTCCCTGGTCCATGCTTTGGGTTCCTAGGTCCTGTGATAATACAAACAATGGATGATGATGGTGATGAGCATTAAAGCCAAATCCTGTTAGTATTTCTTCCCTGGAACTCCCATTGAAGGTACTGGGAATTCTGCATGCAGCCTGCTTGCAGGACAGGTCTTAATCTAACAAGATAGGTCAATGGATGTCGAAAGAACTATTTTTATAAGTTCTGGAACATCCCCATTAGCTTTGTTATGTTAATGGGTACTGAGTCAGATTCTACTACATTTCTTTTGCTAATTTATCAAATTAATTCAAATATATAAATACAACTGTCAGCAATGTGCTTTGTGCCACGGAAATGTAATAAGATGCGGGACCTTGCACACTAGTTCAGGGGAATGGATTAAATAAATCATCATTTATTGTGAATTCATTTTTAAAGCTAATGGAAAGTTAAAGATGCTGAGCAAGTTGCTGGAGTCACTCCACAGTTTGCAGGGCCTAGCCTTGAGATTATAATCTCTCCAAGGCAGAGACCTTGTCTGTATTTTAATATGAAACACCATGCCCGCCAATGACACTGTAGAAATCTTAAATAGTAATCAATCTCTGTGGCGTGAAAGAAGCTGTGTGTTTCCAGCGGTTCATCAAGGCTCATTATACAAGATGATGGTCTCACCATGATGCAGAGCAAAATATTATCATTATTGTATTTCATGTATATAGTGCCTAGATGTAAACCCACACAAAACTACCAAGTAGTTTTTCTTTTTTTTTCTTGGTGATGATTCTTGCTGTAAATACCATCTGCCAGGCTCTTAACATGTTCTTCCTTACTTCGTCCTTGTCATGCACAGTTTGCACCCTCAGAAAGGATGTGGACAAATTGGAGAGAGTCCAGCAGAGGGGAACAGAAATGATGAGGGGGCTGGAGCGCCTGATTTATGAGGAGAGGCTGAGGGAACTGGGCTTATATAGTCTGCAGAAGAGAAGAGTGAGGGGGGATTTGATAGCAGCTTTCAACTATCCGAAGAGGATAGAGCTAGGCTGTTCTCAGTAGTGGTAGATGACTAAATAAGTGGGAGAGGACTAGGCTGGATATTAGGAAATACTATTTCGCTAGAAGGGTGGTGAAGCACTGGAATGGGTTACTTAGGGAGGTGGAATCTCCATCCTTCGAGGTTTTTAAGGCCCGGCTTGACAAAGCCCTGGCTGGGATGATTTAGTTGATGTTGAGCAAGGGGTTGGACTAGATGACCTCCTAAAGTCTCTTCAGACCCTAATCTTCTATGATTCTATGAAATGTACTCACTTTGAATCCCAGTGATAATGAAGAAAGATGCTGGTTACTATTTATATATTGCTGGAAAGATGAAATATTGGCATATTTCAGAAAAAAATTACATCATTTTAAGAACAACAAGAAGAAAGACAAGTGCAATATAATAAAGAAAAAGAACTGAATTCAAAAACTCCTATTAATTTGAAGAATAATTAAATCGAAGCTCTGTTATGTACTTTGGTAACTGGAGTAAGAGTTGAGCAAAGAAGAGTGAAACTCAGTGGATCTAATCATGTAAGTAAAGATACTTGCAGGCATATGTTCCTGTAGGACTGGGCCCTACACTGTGATTAATGGAAGGAATAATGTGACATACAGAAGTGGGATTAGCCTTCTGCTGTACTTTCCTGTGAGACATGTGATATTTTCCCACCTCTTATTCCCTCTCCCATTTTATTTCCCATTTTATAGAAACCAGCTGCTTTTCCATTAGAAATATTTATTCTAGAATGCTAACGTAAAACGATCTTTGATCACTGTTTTTTTCCTTTTCTGTAAAATTTCTTGCAAGCCCACCATACAATAGAACTTCGATTTAGGACCATCTGTCTTATAAACAACCATTATACAAACCATTTTTCCTGATGGAAGGGGGAGAAAAATCACATAACAAAAGTGATATTGATAAGAACAAATTGACATCTCTTTACATACCAATGCCTTCAGTGCATTGAAAACCACTTTGAAGTGGTTTGAAGGACAAGAAAGAAGTGATGCAGTGCACCATACCTGCTGTCATTTTGAGATGTTCAATTTTATGAACTCCTGAATCCCCAATTGGTTTGTAAAATAGGATTCCACTGCATTTTATTTCACTCCATCAAAAACAATTGAAAACATATTCTTGAAAAAAAATATTTAAAATGTACTAATTTTTTTTATACAAGCACAACATTCTGACAAAAATTTGCAGATGGGCGCTAGCAGCAAACGTCATACCCTGATTCTGAACACTTCTACATTTTTGAGTCCCGGGTACTTGTATTTTCAAAGGGCTATAAAGGACCCAACTCCTACTGAATTTCAAGTGGAGACAAGAACCTAATAGTTCCTTAAGTTTCTTTTGAAAATGTCAGCCTCAGTCAGATGGAAAAAATTGCCCTATACTGAGATCTTAAGTGGGACTTAAATGATGCATAGACCTTGTGCTGGTTCTCGGTACACAGTGAATATCACCTCATGTGGGCAGTTACTCATTTGTATAAGTGGATATTTAGGAATGGGGGATGCACTTGTAAATATTATTCTACATTACTAATTAGAAGTAAACCTTACAAGTATTGTTCCTGGAAAATACCCTACTATGAATTTACAGGTAATAAAAAAAGAGACGTTTGCATGAATAACCCATGAATAATGCCCTGATATTGCTTTCACAAAGAGTTATAATCATTCTCTTTTTTAAAAAAATGAATCTTCTTTTTTAACTGATTGATAATTATCAGGACAGTGTGTGATGTCTATTATGAATTGCACTAAAACTGAACTGAACCTGATAAATCTGGCTTTGTTATTGTCGTCCTGAGTCAGAGCTACAAATTGTTTTTATCATTTGCCATTATCCAGTATATGTTGGCAGATATTTAGCAGAATGGATATCTTATAAAATAATGTATTGTGAGTTAATATATCTTTAGGCAGTTTGAAACCCCTGATGATTCAATGCTCACACTTGTCTCACTGATTTGTCCTTACATTACCCCCATTGAAAAGCATACATCTTTCAGGAAAAAATAAACAGCACTGTAAATTTCTGTAAAGAGAGAAGAATTGAAATTACACAAGTACAAAATACAGCTGACAGTTTTGTTGCGCAAAGAAAAACATACATATTTGAAACCACTTGTCTTCAATAAATAAAAATGCTGATTTTTTTTTAAATGAAGAAACTGTATTTAGACATTTATGATTACCTCAACCTACCTATGTAAATTAATTGCAATCCTATTGTCTTGTTTTAGGTTTGTTTTCTAATGCATTTCCTTCTGATACTGACTAGTGAAAAGAAACATGTTTCAGGGGAAGTAATTTTAAAATTTGATGAGAAATCAGGTATGGGGAAAGAAATGAGCTCATTTTGCTTAACATTTAGGCAAGCACTTCAATGAGGTTTTCAAGCTTTGCATCTGTGTGGCAAAGCAATCTGAAAGTTAAAGCAGAAATGATTCTTTACTGCATCCTGTCTCTGGTCCTCAGGCTTTACTCTGGCCCTAACATAAGCTAGAGTTTCCAAGGGCTCTTCTAATCTGTGACGACTAATAATGGTTCCCGGTGGAGTGCACATCAGTTGAGAATAGCCAGAGTGTACTGTAGTCCTCCAGCCACAGCCCATCTTGCTCTTTCATGTCCCCTGGTATATTCTCTGCACCAGGTCCAGGACAGAGGACAGCATAGGAGGTGGCTATACCAGATCTACCTCAACTGAGGACTTTTCCCATGCCAGGGGAATTCCCAGGTGGCAAGATGCAGCTAGTGGTCCAGGCCCTTTGCATTGCCACTGTGGATCAGAGAACCTGCCAAAGACCAGCACATTAGGCCAACAAACTTCCATGCAAGCTGTGGAAATATAGCATCAGATCTGTGTGACTGCTGATTTGTACCAGTCTCTTTTATAGCAATCATGAAATACATCACTTTCCAACAATTTAACAGAACAAAATATCTTCAAACAAAACAGACACAATTCACAGCACAATTCACTGCTGGAGGGGAACGCTATATCATTATCAGCTATATCCTTAACTGCTGGGAAAATAATTCCCAGATGGAAACAATCTGGTATGATGTTCCTGAATTCTTACTGCAGCCTGTCTTTGTCTCATTATTGTTAATGTTTCTATGTTTCAGAAAATCTCATCTTAGGTATATTTTTGAATCTTTGCTATAAGCAGCTCTGTAAATAAGTTCCAGAAAACACATCCGTCTTGACATGAAATCCTGGCCCCATTGACGTCAATGGGAGTTTTGCTGTTGACTTCAATAGAGCCCAGGATTTTACCAATGCATTGTGGAAAATAAGATAGAGGCTTCCACCCCTTCTTTGGGGAAGGCTTCCTTACTCTGCCTTTATTTCTGTCCATATGCAAAAACATTGGTCAGAAGAAAAAAATTCTCTGCTTTTTGACTAGTTGTAGCATTGGGTATTGTAATAGCTTGTGCACATTGCAAGTTGGTCCTTTTTTTTTTTTTTTTTTTGAAAACTCATTTCTATTGGTTCATAACTATAAATAAAAATTCTCTGTGAGCTGAAAGCTGGTGATTCTGTGACCCCCAAAAGAACTGGTGATTCTATTAACTTTCCCGGATGCCTGTGAGACTCACTTCGTGTATTCAATGCCTGTACCGGGAATGAAAGGCAGCTTGGTTCATTTGATAGAGCACTGGATTCAAACTTGTGATACTTAAGTTCTATTCCTTCACCACTACTGTCCTGCTGTCTGACATTGAGCAAATTTAGGGGAAGATATAGCTCAGTGGTTTGAGCATTGGCCTGCTAAACTCAGAGTTGTGAATTCAATCCTTGAGGGGGCCATCTGGGGCAAAATCAGTACTTGGTCCTGCTAGTGAAGGCAGGGGGCTGGACTCAATAATCTTTCCCTTCCAGTTCTAGGAGATAGAATATCTCCATTAATTTATTTCTATTTAAATCACTTTGCCTCTGTTTCCTTTTTCCACCCTCTGTCCATCTTTATTTAGATTATAATCTTTTCAAAGCACTGACTATCTTGTCCTATGTGTATATCCAGAAGCTAGCATAATGGGGCCTCTGAGTGCTATCACAATACAAACTCTTGGGTAGGTGAGTAGGTTTACCAACAATGATATCCCATTCAGTATGACAGAATTATTTAGATGCATAAGGGTTGGCACTCAAAAGAGATCTTAACAGAGACTAGAACATCACAGAGTGCTGGACCATTTAGGAGCAATAAAACAGGTGGTGGGGGAGGAGAGGTGGATGGAAGACATTGTCAGGGGAACCCTAATGAAAATATATATAATAAGCAGAAATATATATATGGGCTGTCAAGCGATTAAAAAAATTAATCGCAATAAATCGTACTGTTAATAATATAATACCATTTATTTAAATATTTTTGGATGTTTTCTACATTTTCAAATATATTGATTTCAATTATAACACAGAAAACAAAGTGTACAGTGCTCACTTTATATTTATTTTTTATTACAAATATTTGCACTGTAAAAAACAAACCAAATAGTATTTTTCAATTCACCTCAGACAAGTACTGCAGTGCAATCTTTCTCATGAAAGTTGAACTTACAAATGTAGACTTATGTACAAAAAATAACTGCATTCAAAAATAAAGCAATGTAAAACTTTAGAGCCTACAAGTCCACTCAGTCCTACTTCAGCCAATCGCTGAGACAAAACAAGTTTGTTTACATTTGCAGGAGATAATGCTGCCCGCTTCTTATTCACGTCACCTGAAAGTGAGAACAGGTGTTCTCATGGCATCTTGTAGCCAGCGTTGCAAGATATTTACATGCCAGATGTGCTGAAGATTCACATGTCCCTTCACGCTTCAACCACCATTCCAGAGGATATGCGTCCATGCTGATGAGGGGTTCTGGTCAATAACAATCCAAAGCAGTGCGGACTGATGCATGTTCATTTTCATCATCTGAGTCAGATGCCACCAGCAGAAGGTCGATTTTCTTTTTTTGTAGTTTCCGCATCGGAGTGTTGCTCTTTTAAGACGTTTGAAAGCTTGCTCCATACCTCATCCCTCTCAGATTTTGGAAAGCACTTCGGATTCTTAAACCTTGGGTCGAGTGCTGTAGCAATCTATAGAAATCTCACATTGGTACCTTCTTTGCATTTTGTCAAATCTGCAGCAAAAGTGTTCTTAAAATGAACATGTGCTGAGTCATCATCCGAGACTACTATAACATGAAATATACAACAGAATGCGATTAAAACTGCAATGAATCATGATTCTTTTTTTTTTTGAGTTAATCGCATGAGTTAATGGCGATTAATCGACAGCCATATTTATATATAAAATCCTACTTCACCAAGAATGTTTACTACCTATTAGATAAGATAATGAAAGTCCACTTCAAATGTGTTGAAAGAGCAGTCGTGGACAAACTTCCAAAATCTGATAATTTGATAAATTCTGGAACAAGCTTCCGTCTTTGGATTCTTATCCAAGCGGTAATAAACCATCTTTAGGTGTCAAAATCTAGGAAGATGTGATCCAAAATGCAGATGTACCATATGTTGTTATTAATTTACTGAACTCTGTCAATTTTTAAAAAGGTTTTGTATTGTTTTGCATTTTGAGAAAATATTCAGGTCATTTTTAATTTTATCAGAATTGGAAAAACTCTAGGAGCCTGATCAAATTCTCACTGAAGACAATGGAAAGACTACTGCAAACCTTAATGCGAGATAGATTAGGGACTAATTTTAAATCCTATTGTGCTAACATGTGTTGTGAGATGCTACCGGTGTGGTGCTTCTGCTTTCTCCTGTTGATATCACTCTGCTGCGTGCGTGTGTTCCCTCTGTGTGCTGCCCCAGCTCTGCAGATAGCTGACACAGCAGACCCGACGAGAACCCCCAATGACCACAGAGTCTAGTAAAGTACAAAGGCACCTCGGCCAGGTTTATTGCGATCTCGGAAACAATTGCAGTTCCCTGTAGGTTTCTGAGCCTAATTCAGGGCATACTACGAGAAAAGTGCCTCTTGGCAAGGACCCGGCTCAGTGGCGGGACTTTCCACTGCCCCCGTGGCCGGACAAAGACACCACCCCAGGGATACATTCTTATACACAGGTACAAACAAGTTACACATCACTCCTGACGTATTGAGGTGCAACCCCTCTACGTAGCAAGGTACGACCCCTCTACGTAGTAAGGTGCCGCCTCTCACCTTGTACATGTTGGTTCGATCAAAACAACTCTATCCATCATTTTACCCTTTTGCCCCTGTCATTGGGATGGGTCGGCCTGTTCCCTGTTATCTGTGGAATGTTCCGGTATAGTGTATCTTGGTACCATGTTTATACTGTAACTATGCTAAATGAATATATATTTATGCAACATCAGCCCTTTCCTTGCCAACTTCTGTGAGCAGGGCCTGCCTCTTGCTCACAGCTTAACTTTGCTTCATATTAGCAAAGTCTTGACCATTACTTTAGTTTGGTTCAGGCCTCATACTGGGCCTCTGATACCAAGGTTTATATCTCAGGGCCTCCTCTTACTACAACATGTTAATGTTTTTCAACTTAGGGTAAAAATATTCTACATAACAAACTTACATATTTACATAAATAAGAGTTCTTACAGTATTACTCATAAAGTACCTAATCAAGCTTCCATTAAAATCAACGGAATTTTTACCATTGTCTTCAATAGGTGCAGAATCAGAATGGGAATCATCAGAAAAAGTTAATTATATGAACTTGCTATTCTCACAAAAGTGAGAGAGAACAGACACAATTTACCTTCATACATTTTCAGTCTTTTCTAAGTGAGGGCCCTAATACAATATATAGCTCTGTAGCATTAGCAAAGGCCCTCTTTGTGATTCTAGAGACAATTAAAAAAGAGGATATCATCTCTTTATACATATGTGGCTGGATGTATTTGTTCCAGGTTGGAAGAGTTTTTGAGAAATACAAAAGCTAAGAAGAATAGTTTCCCCTAGCTCAGCTTACTAATTTCTGAAAGCAAGAGGAGCAGACTATTTTTGTGAAGTAAGCAAAGTGTTTTTTTCTTATGCCGTACACCCTTGGTGGAAGCACAGAAAAAATATAGCACCTTTGAAAAAATATTTGAAGTGGCTTTTAAAAAATGTTCTCTTAGCTTTTCTTCTGACACTCCCTCTAGGATATCGAATTGAATGGTACTATCAGCAGTGTAAGATATGGACATCTGAACAAACTTAGAAAAAAGAAAATCCCTCCTCAAAATCTTAAAAATGATTAAAAGGATGAAAAGAGTGTATGGCAGTGTTCAAATTAAGGGTATTAGAATGAACAAGGACTTTAGGAATAATAAATCAGTCTTCCCCTAAGTAAGTTAAGTATGAAAGCTATTATAGCTGACACTTTTGGTCGCTAACTTTTATCACCTATAAAGGTTTACTGAAATCTTTTAAAGAAGGTTAAACTTCAATATGATACATTATCATTAGCTCTTAACAAGCTTAGCCTTTTTTAGGTTTAATATTACAGAATTGTAAAAGTTTAGTTGTTTCATGCATTATTATTATTAACTAGTATATGTAGTAAGTATTCTTTTTTCTATATTAGAGAATGTTGTATTCTTTCTGTGCATTCACAACATAATATGCTTAATTAGATCATGAACTCATGGATCCATAGATATTAACGCCAGAAGGGACAATTGTGTTCATCTAGACTGATCATTTACATAACATAGGCCATAAGACTTCCCTGAATTAAGTTCTCTTTGAACTAAAGCATATCATTTAGGAAAACAGCCAATCTTGATTTTAGTTGGTAATGGAGAATCCACTAAGAACTTTGTTTACCATAGTCCCAATTTTTGTGTCATATGCAAACTTAATCAGTGATGATTTTAGGTTTTCTTCTAGATAATGGATAAAAATGTTAAATAGGGTAGGGCCAAGAACTGATCCCTGCAGAACGCCATTGGAGACAAACCAGCTTGATGACGATTCCCCATTTACAATTATAAGACCTATCCGTTATCCAGCTTTTAATCCACTTAAATTTTGCAATGTTAATTTTATATCATTCTAGTTTCTTTAATCCAAATGTCATGTGGTACTAAGTGTCTCAACACTATTACCTTTATCAACCAAATTTGTAATCCCATAAAAAAAAATCAAGTTAGCTTGACAGGATCTATTTTCCATAAAGCCAGGTTGATTTACTTAATTACATCCTCCTCCTTTAATTCTTTATATCCGGGATCGGCAACCTTTGGCACAGGGCCCGACAGGGAAATCCGCTGACGGGCCGGGACAGTTTGTTTACCTGCAGCATCCGCAGGTTCGGCTGATTGCAGCTCCCATTGGCCTGGAGCAGCAAACCTGGACGCTGCAGGTAAACAAACCATCCTGGCCCACCAGCGGATTTTCCTGATGGGCTGCATGCCAAAGGTTGCCGATCCCTGCTTTATATAAATCTGCATTCATGGGATATAGTATATCATTGTAGAAACTTCCTAGAAGTTAGATGCCTTTACAAGACTATTGTGGATCAATAATATTGAAGAGTTTGTCTGCTTTCTAAACCTCAATATATTTTTTTCTTCCCTCCCCTCTCCCCCGTGCCTTTTATTATAGTGCAAATAGTCAAATCCCTGTTGTGGAATTTTTCCTGTTAGACATTTTTAGAATACATTCTAATTATAAGTAACAAGATAACCCAGTAAATTGTTCTATTTTTGCATTCTTATCATTTAAAAAATGAGCCAGACTTCAGTTTTGTGCCAGAACCAGACTTATATTTGCTTAAAATAGACTTCTACGGGATTTACTGTTAACTTTTTTTTTTACCAAGGGCCAGATGCTTCCCCTACATGGGTTTTCCCATTAAGTAGTTCAGAAACTCAATGAGCTTCTACTTACAGAGTTTTCTTTACATAATTACCCTTCCCTGCAGATCTTAACAAGGGTTCACCTTCCAAAAAGCAAGGCTCTCTTGACCTCCCAGCCTCCTCCCACCCCTTTCTTGAGTCCAATCCTCTTCCCCATACCCCAGAACAGATGTTCTGCTCTCAGCCATCTTTGCTGAGTCTGAGGGCAGCTTTGGCCCACATTTATTTTAGGGTTAACCTCATCTGCTGTCTATACTTTAAAAAAAAAAGTGATTATTGGGGTCTTCTTCCTGACTCCTCTAGTCAATGTCTAACGCTGCCTTTTATTTTTTAGCTATTAAGCTAATTATGCCTGGATGGTGCAGGAAGATCAGTTATTTTGCTCCATTATTTTGAGTGACAATTTTTAATTCCCTTCCTTTCCCCGTCCCCCAAAGTCCCAATTACCTCATTGGGTGTATTGAATATGCAAGGCAGGATGAAACCCTTAGGGGCTCCAGTGGGACTAAGCCTAGGTTCCTGCGTTAGGACTCCTCTCCTCCCCCATACACCCTGACACAGGTTGACTGGTACACAAGAGTTGGCATGCCCGCCAGAGCAGATAGGTGGGGAAGGGCAGGAAATGGGTGGAGCCTTTGCTCCACCACCACTTCCCGCTCACTGGCCAGCTTGGCACGGAGCATGTTGGTTTTTGCTGCTGATATAGGCCAGAACTGAAGAATTGCAACTGGAAAACACAGTGCCCCATGGGCTATTGCTGGGTTGGTTCAGCTTACCTATCCCCTCCCCACACACACATGCTTGGACCTCCCCGAGCCACCCCATGCAACGCCTAGAGTCAAATTTTAGCCCTAAATCATTTAAGTTCAAAATCTGTCTGTATCAAAATGTGTAACTTCAAAGGAAGGGAGGAACAAAGCCAGAAAGATTTTGCACTACTTATTGAAAATATCTCCAACATAGCTGCCAGAATATTTCCAGTACATATGTCCAGAAATGTCCCAAAAGAATTATCCATCAATACTGCTGGAGAGAAGAATTCCAGTTAAAGGTGTTATTGATTGTTATTACACAAACCAGCCTGAATCAAGACAGCATTTCTGTTTGCCTGTAACATTAATCGGCTCTGTTTGTGATGGGGTAGGGGGAAATGGAAGTCAATGAAGCTCTGTAATATGTTTTCCTTTAAATGTAGAGGAATGCTTGAGATAATTGACTTTGAGTCAGTTTAACAGAGTGGAGTTAAGACCTGTTCAGATTAACTAGAGCACCATTATCTGCTTTGGCAGTTTCTTTGTAGCAATAGTTTAAAAAATATATATTCATGTAAGTCACAGAACTCATTTGATTTACTTCATGCTTTCAGACATAAAGCATAGACTTTGCATTATCCCGATTCTCTCACTAATTGGTCTAAAGGGTTATTATTTCCTGTACCACTCACAATAAAAGGCAGTCTTCTCCTGACCACCCTAATCAAAGCAAGACCCTACAGAGCAAACCAAGTAGAATTTGCTTCTAACTCCTTTGAAGACATCCCTTTTGTCCTTCACACAATCCAGCTCTCTGGTGCCACTGCTGTCCTCCAGCCCTACACTAAATCAATCCTGCCTCTCATCATTTCCAAGGTGAACATTTAGCACTCACTAGAAGGCTGTTTTACATTGACATTTCCCCCTAACACATTCCAACCTGGTGTCGTCTTTATTATTTGAACCAGAAATATTAAATCCTGGAATAAACAGCATGATGTGTAACATTTATGTGATGGAAAGAAATCTTGCATCAGGAAGCTTTAAGTGTATTATTATTTTTTCTTAATTCCTTCCTTTTAGAGCTACAGTGTGTCATTCATTGCACCAGACATTTAGAACGTGGCAGATTGAGAGGCACTTTCCACAGGCTGCCACCATTCCTCTTGTCTTTAGTGAAAGCTACCTTCAGGCCCAGAGGTATTTAATAAACCTTTGCTTCACTTGTATGGCACGTATCGATTTTTGGTTTCCTGGCTCCCGCACCTATCATTAGACTCAAGTCCCTTCATTTTTGGTTTTGATTTTGTTTAAATTTCCCAGGAATTGATCAGTGTTTAAATTTAAAAAAAAATTTAAAAAGGATGAACATTTAAAAAAGGCAAAATAATTAACTTCCTGGTTTTCTGGATTAATAGTGGGGGACAGGAAGATAGAAAAAAAGCAACAAATAGGCATGTTGAAAATAAAAGCAGTTTAATGCTGTGGTTTGTTTCATGAACTGTATTTAACAGTGTAATACTGTGTTTTGACAAACACATATGCATGAGCATGCCTGTGTTTATTCTCCACTTCTTTAGCTCAAGTTGTAGCGACTTAGGCATTTAACTCTGGAGGTACCCAGTTCAGTCTCTGGTGTTGGCAAAGATGGCGATTGCCACATCTGAAAGTCCTGCTGTGTTAGGTGTTCTGTATACATATAGTAAGAGATGGTTCCTGCCCCTAAGAACTTGTGAGCTAAAAAAACCCTGAGGTGTGGGTTTGAAAGACTGCTCGTGCCAGAATCCATGTTAAGATTGGGTAATCTTATTAGCATATGGGTCGGTTCTTTTATTGCTTCTAATGTTTTCTCTGTAATGCTTTTTACCTTAAGAATAAAGTAGGCTTGCATAGAAAGAACTGTGTGGTAACTTATAACAAAGTGATTGTCAACAGTTATAAGTCTCCACAGAGAAAACAATCAAGTGTCCTTGAGCAACCTGTCTGTTCTGGGAAATAAAGTGAAGGCAAGGAACTGTGCAACCTGGGAATGCCCCAGTTAGAAGTGGGAGAGAGGCATGAAAACCCAGAAAGAGAGTGGTTTTGGAAACTAAGAGTAGGTGCCCTTGCTGAACCACTATGGAGAAATACAGGTGCAGTTGCCCTGAACTGTCACACTTATGCCTTTACCACTCCTGGGACGGAATTCTCCAAATCTCCCACTGTTAGATCAGGCCCTGGGCTACAGTACCTTGTGTATCAAGAGTGGTTCTCCAGCAGGTCTGACAGGGTTCAGCACTGAGGTTCTTCCCTTCATGAGTCTGTGACCAGTGGTGGAATAGTGACCAGACAGCCTGTGGAGAACATTAGGGTGTGTGTTGTGTTTGCATTGTTTTGGGTGTGGTAGGTAAAATATGTGGGTCAGACTGAGATAGTGGTTTGAAACCTAAGGACTTTTGAGGACCCATTGGGTTGCTAGTAGCCACCCTGGAATGTCTGTTCAAAAGTCTGCAGTTGGAGGAGGCCGTGTGGGGACTGGCAGACGCGGGTGGTTTGGTCTAGGCTTGCTGCAGTTGCTAAGAAAGGTCTCTCCCAACTCCAGAGATTGGTCCTTTTGGAACAATTGAGGTACAGACTACCAAAAGGGTGGTGTTGAAACCAGATCAGGAGAACATCAGGCTTATGAAAAGGAAGCCTCCACTGGGACTTGAAAAGGACAGTGGGTGCTGCCAGACGATTAGCACTGGCATTCATTCATAAGTTTTAATTGCATGTTTTGTTAATTCAGTCTGGAGCAGAGTTCTAGCGAATGATGATTTCTGCACCAGCCTTTGAAGAACACCTACCACAGCTATCAGGGGGTCCCAGGTCCTGAAGATGGAATCCTTGTAACAAGGGAGCAGAGTGACAGGTGCCCTGAAGTAAATTTTCTAAGTGAGAAGCAGGGAACTGGGACCAGATCATAAGAAACCCATCATCACATCAAAATAGTCTGATTGTAAACAAGAAGGCTCCCTGCTCCACTGTGAGGCTAGCCTATATTAACAGGAAGAGGAAGCTAAGGAGGGGAGAAATCAGACTGGATACTACGTGGATAGCCATGAGTGGCAACTTCTGCCTCAGGTCTCTGGTGACTAGCTGGACCAGGCTCCAGATATTTTGTTTTGCTGACACTAATTTTGGGAGCTTAGAAGCATGGCTCTGAGGTAATGGCCTGATGAGCTTTTGCAGGTACTGCTCCTTCCCGGAGGCCTTCTTAAAGGAACATAATCTTTTGCTGATTTGTTTTGGGTCCTCCTTCACCATCCCCTCTTCTGGGACTCTGTTTAGCCCTCAAGTCCAAAACCTCAACTCCATAACATCAAACTGAGAAGAAAGTGCTCCCTCCTAGTTTGTTTATCAGGCAGCTCCAATTATTCCAGACTATCACTTTCTCATCCTATTAAGTGAGAGCTAGTTGCTGAGCTTGTGCCATTAATGCTGGGGGAACTAATTATTGGGACACTGCTATATATTCCTTGCTAACTTCAAAACAACTCCTGGCCAAGCAATTGGCTGAAAAAAAGCAAAGGAAAGATGAAAACCTGGTGGTTTGGTTTTTTGATTCTAATTATTCCTGCCTCCAAGCAAACCCATATAGCTCCTGAATCTAGGCATCCCTGAAAACATTATAGCAAAGGAGAACACTGTGTCTGTGCAATAGAGGGTGACCAGATGTCCCAATTTTATAGGGACAGTCCCGATTTTGGGGTCTTTTTCTTATATAGGCTCCTATTAGTCCTTCTGGACTATCTGCCTTTTAAGAGATCCCTGGTCCTTTTCCCAGGGTTGTACTAGGGCCAATAGGCTGGAGTAGCTTCCACAGGGTCTCCACTGCTGTCACTTACAGTCCTGGGAGGTGGGGACAGAAATTCGCCCCAGATCACTTCAGTGCTCAGATGAGATATTCAGCTGGGCACAGGAATCTGGATCCCCCTCTTAGTGCATGAGAAAATCAGGTTCGGTAATATGTTTGTTATTGTTGTAAGAGAGAAGATGAGAGGTCAGTGGAAGCTCAGAAAGTATTTATTATTTCCCTGTGTGTAGAACAGCAGGGATGAGAAACTAAAGAGGAGAGGAACAGACACAATATCTTTATAATGAGGAACTAGTCCTGAATATGAACCACAGCATCAGGTGAGACCAGAATCTTTCTGTTCAACTCTCATGAACGTACTGCACAAAATGTAAAACAAATCCCCCCCAGAGGCTGACAGCAAAGATGAGACTGACCCAGGATGGAAATAATGTAATTATACTCTGTCTGCATTAGAGCTCTCCATTCCAGTGTTTCATAATGTCTGACTATTTTACCTTGGTCTTAGTGGGGCTTCAATTCACTGAAGCTATCTGTGCTATATCCTTGCTTGTCTATACGCGCAGGATGGATCCCGCAAGAGGTGTAAATAAAAGTATAGTATCCAGTTAGCTCAGTAGCAGAGAAGGGAAATGAACAAGGCAAATGCATCAGCGGAGACCTAAAACAGCACTAGATGGACAGGTTGAGAAACATGGTTCCCCTACAGTGGTGCAGAACCAATACCAGCAATTTGATCCTACCTGGTACATTATGAACAAAGAATTATGACTTAAAAAAAAAAGCTTATTTTACTGTTTGCTTCTTTCTTATTTACTAAATATTTGACACTGTGCTCACTGCTATACACAACATAGGAGTATTTATTTGTATTAGATTAGTGCCTAAAGGCTCTGACTCATATCAGGGCCCTATACTGTATGCACAGTAAAACAGTCCTGGTATTGGCGGTGGTCATTCAGTGGGGAAGAAGAAAGAGGAGTGACTGCCTCATTCAGGAATAATGAAGCAGCATTCATCCATACCTGCAGATCTGGTTCCACCTCTTCCTCCTCCTACACCGACGGAACCAGCTGGCAAGAGAGAGAGAGGAGTAAAGTGAGTCTTGAGAGGGCCCTGACGCCTGTCATAAGCATCCCATCGACCCCAATAAGGCCAGAAAGAGGAATCTTGTTCCTCCATTATGCTCGGCTTGGTCATGTTCCTGTGCATAATGTCCTGCTGTCTAGTCAGTGGTCAGCCTCTGTCTAGTCAGTAGTCAGCTCAGCCTGACCTTGGCTGTGTTTGCATTATTTTCTCTGGCATTCTATCATCTGTTTGTCTTCTGAAGTGTCCTCAGCATCATTACCTTTTCAATTGTACCCAGTGTTCTACCCTGAATTAACATCCTACTTTCCTTCTAACTTCTTCATTTGTCTTGAAATCATTTAATCTTCCAGCTACCATTTTTCTAGAAACTCTGCCTCCAGTCTTCTGATGTCTGTTTTATTTAATACAGCTGCTTCGGACCATAGAATAATACTGTTTACAATAGTTTGTTAAAATTTCACTTAGTATCAAATGTAATGTTTTTATCAGTCCATAATTTTCTCAATTTCTGTGCAGCACTTGTGGCTGAGACACATCTACTTTTAACCTCATCCTGGATGGAATAATCAGCATGGATCAAGCTTCCTAGATATATGTACATTTTTACTTGTTCTATGACTTCACCAACTGCTGTATATCAACATTTTATCTATTGTCCCTTTTCCAAAATGCACCCACTTCACCATTTTGACATTTATTGTAAGTCCAAGTCAACTACATCAGTTTTCCGAGGTAGCAAAGAGTATCATCATTCATTCAAATGTGTTGGTCTGTTGTATAATGTCATCTGAATAAGCTAAGGAGCTTAATTCTGGTCATTCAGCGTCATGTCCTCCAACTTGTCTAATGTTCTTAATGTCTAGTTTAAGAACATAATGAAAAGTGATGGTGATTCCATGCCCCCCTTGTCTTACACCAAACTTTGACTTAAACTACTTGCTTAATTTTCCACCAATTTTTACGGCACTGCAGGAGTCTTTGTACATAGCTTTTATAATTACAATTATCTTATCTGAAATACCATATGATTTTGCTGCTTTCCATAATGTTTCCCTCCAAACTGAATAATATGCCTTTATAAAGTTGAAAACAACAAACAGCTTTAAGCCCCATTCTCACTTTTTTTCCATCCATTGTCGGAGTGTGAATGCAACTTCGGCCTGATTTAAAGCTGCACTTCACTTACTACTTCATCTAAAACCACCCTTAATCTGTTAACAATTACTTTTATCATGGTTTTTCCCAGTATTGACAAGAATTGTATACCTCTGTAATTGTTCAGATCAAAAGGATCTCTTTTCTTCAAGATTGGTGCAACTGTTGCCTTTAGCCAGTCATCCGGGTCCTCTTCTTTCTCCCATACTTTTTTGTATATTTTTTCTAATGCTTTGATAGCACTTGTCCCACCATGAAGTAGATAATCCTTTTCATCTCAATTGAGATGTAATGTTGATGGGGGGAAAGAACTGAGGCCTTAAAGCCAAGAGATAGATAATTGGCTCTTAGAAGCATTAGCTTCTTTCTCTAATGCTGAGTGTCCTTCAGAACACATGGAAATATATGCATCCTTGAAAAATATTTTGGAACATAATATGGCCCTTTTTCTGCTCATACTTGATATATTAGTCTGTCCCAGATTCTCAGGTACTCTCAGAATGAACAAAATGGTAGTCAGAGTGTAATGTTCAGAGGTAGTGTAAAGCTCCCGTTGCTATGCTGGTTTTAAGAACATATGAACAGACAGCTGCAGAGCCAATTATGCTAGCTATGTTGCCATTTCTGGGTCGCTCCATGGCCTCTTTGAGGCACTCACGCTCTCTTATTCTCAGGAGTCTAAAGGTGTTCTTAACTGTTGCATTGCAAAAAAAAAAAGTAGTTTCAAGAGTTATTTGAGAAGCAAATATCGGACTCTAAGTATTTGCTTCCAGATTCTTCTCAGCCAGTAGGACTACATCCATATATACTGGCAAATGCCAGACCGACCATGCATAGAACAGAATTGAACTTACTTTTACGGTTTCTGAGAGATACTCTATACATGCTTTGATGGATGAGGAGCTGCTTAGCAATAATTTATGAATACTGCATGCTGTCCTGGTTATCATGGTGTTTTCTGTATGACTATATTAGTTTAACTCATCATGAGACTGTCTGAAAAACCAAACAGGAAAGGTAAAAATGACCCAAGGTAAGCCACCCCTCAGTGAACACTTGAGGGTTGTGAAGGGACAATGTGACGACTATTCGCTTTTCCTCTCTAGCCAACCTACAAAACTGGTTTTAACTAGGAAAGGAAAAGGCACAAACAAAGGTCAATGAAAGAATTATAGAAGGATCAAAAAGAAATCCTCTCTTGAGGATCCGAAGAAGTGAGGTTTTTACTCACGAAAGCTTATGCCCAAATAAATCTGTTAGTCTTTAAGGTGCCACCAGACTCTTTGTTGTTTTTGTAGATACAGACTAACACGGCTACCCCCTGATACTGTCTCTTGAGATGAGTAATTGTTTGGGAGAGCCATGCTGAGATATGGGCAACTTCTGAAGTGACTGAAGAAACTAGACTTGCCTAGGTTACCAACCAAGAATGGTAAACAGGGATAGCTCAGTGGTTTGAGCATTGGCCTGTTAAACCAAGGGTTGTGAGTTCAATCCTTGAAGGGGCTGTTTAGGGATTGGGGGTAAAAATCTGTCTGGGGATTGGTCCTGCTTTGAGCTGGGGGTTGGACTAGATGACTTCCTGAGGTCCCTTCCAACTCTGAGATTCTATGTAAGATAGACAGGCATGTAGACTGTTTTAAAATCTGAGTGTTAAAAGAACAATACTTTGGTTTAAGAAGGATGTCTGGTCACTGTATGCTACTGGCCACAGAATCCCAAAGGGAAGAACTGCACTTACCCTAACTCAGTCAGACTTGTGGGATAAGCACAGTTGATATTTAGGGTGCTGTAGCCCAGGGCCTGGTGTAAAAGTGGGATACTTGTGGAATTCCACCCAAGAAAAGGTGAAGGCACAAGGTCTAATACCTGAGGTGGATCATTCAGAGAACAGAAAGGGATGAGAGGTGCAGTTAATCCTGCAACCGTGGCACATGCATGAACAAGACGCAAAACCAAAACTGAATTGAAGGCAAATGCTACTCACAGCCGCTTGATGCCAAGATCATGCTGGATGCAGTTGATCCAGCTTGCCAACACAAACAAAGTTGTGCTTGCCAACACAAACAAAGTTAGAGCCTGCATAAATACATTGGTCTAATATGACTGAAATGCTGCATCTATACAACGTTTAAAGAAAAGATGGTGGCCAGTCTATTTGTGGCCTAAACGCATGGTATAAACACTTGTTTGTCACTAACGTCTGAAGAAAATGAAAGCTACTCCATTGTTTGGTTTGGTTTTTCCATGTAAAATTCTGTTTGAGTATCGTTGACTATGCTGCATCATTCAGTGCTTTGCACAAATGTTCTCCACATCAAACGCACTGTCTTTGTTTCTCTTTCCACAGAGCAGCTTGCTGAGAGCACTTGTCATAGCTCATCTATTTTCACGAGCTAGCAGTCTGTGCACTTCTTTCTGCCTTTTTCTAGCCACTCAGATGTCTAGAGAACAATGCCCTACTTCTGCTTTCTTTTCTTTCACCTCAAAACATCAACTTTCTTCTAGTTTCAGTTCTAAAATTAGGATGTTCATTTGTAATGGGAGTGATCTATTTGAAGGGCTACCAGGGGTCAGCAACCTTTCAGAAGTGGTGTGTCGAGTCTTCATTTATTCACTCTAATTTAAGGTTTCGTGTGCCAGTAGTACATTTTAACATTTTTAGAAGGTTTCTTTCTATAAGTCTATAAGATATAACTAAACTATTCTTGTATGTAAAGTAAATAAAGTTTTTAAAATGTTTAAGAAGCTTCATTTAAAATTAAATTAAAATGCAGAGCCCCCCAGACCAGTGGCCAGGACCCGGGCGTGTGAGTGCCACTGAAAATCAGCTCGCGTGCCGCCTTTGGCACGTGTGCCATAAGTTGCCTACCCCTGGGCTAAACTCTGCTTGTATGTACATGCACAGGGCTCCCAGCACTTATACTTACTTTTTCCAGATACTGCTGTGATGGGTGGGGCTATTGCTAATCCCGTGGATAGATAAGTAAGATGAGTGAATGTACAAATGTTCATGAACACACAGTAGGATAATTAACCATCTGGATAGACAGATAGCAGCAACTTCATTTCCTGTGAAACAGTTTGAGAGATCAAAACAGGAGACCAAATTTGGGCCTGAATAATACCCCATGCAATGGCATTGTACTGGGTAGGTCAGGGAAGAATTTATTCTATTGATTCTAATTTCACAACATCCATACGTGAGACTGTAAATGCCTTACTCCCACTGGTGAGCAATTAATCGCACAAGTAGTTGCACTACTATCATTGGGATTAAGTAACTGCCAGTGAAAATGTAGTAACTGAGCAGTCTGGTTCCACGTTTGAGTTTTCTGAGTTATTCTCAGAAATTTTCTTTAAACATAGCTGTAGGTCAAATTGATCTGTTTTCCTGTGACTGGTGCATGCAAACAAAAAAGAAATCATAGGGAAGTAACTGACTCTTCCCCCGAAACAATATTTGTTTTCTATTTGTTTCTTAGAAACACTTTTTGCAAGTAAATCTGTGTGGTTGAAGTAGAAATGGGATACCCAAAGTGCTGCACCTTCTCAGAGTTGGTTTAAAAATTAATTAGTCTCTTATAAGAATGGCATCCTGTCACAGTATAGTTAACATGTATTGCTAAACTGTGGTTAGGGATATTATAAACAAAGGAACTACATATTGCAGTATTGTGACTGTTTACTGCCTTTATACATTTCCATTGAGCTAGAATCTGCTGCCCTTATGTTCATTAATCTAATATTAGTCCCATTCATTTAACTGGGAGTAATTTACTATTTTTTGTATAAAATCCTGGCTCTGTTGAAGTCAGTGGCAAAAAGTCTAGGTGACTAAAGTAAAATCTGGCACTTAAAGTAATTCAGTCCATTTCAGGGGGGAAATACATTTTAAAATCTCCATTCAAGCCTTTGGTTTTACAACAAGTACAGTAGCTCCTTATTAATAGCTTCATTTTGGTTTGATTCTTGTTTTAGTTTTAGGAAAGGGAATGGAAACTGTATCTTGGTGTATGATTTTTTTTTTTTTTTTGGACAGTATCCTCTTTTTTTTTAAGTAACCCACAACCAAACATGAAGCTCTCAGTACCAGCTGTGGAAAGAGAGCTTGGGGAAAGCTAAAAAGTTTTAATTTCCCAATGCTACTATCATGCTGTAGCTGTAACAGCCCTGTGTCTTTGACAAGATCTATAGCTTGGTTTTGTTTTGGTTTGGTTTTGTTCCGGGATACTGGCATAGCAGAGCATTCAAGGGGAGGTGAGCTTAGAAGCACAATGTATGGAAATGTTTGCTTTTATGGATCTCTTTCCTAAAACCTTGCCTGAAGGCAAGATTAAATATCTAAAAAAGCCTCTCTGTATGTTAAGATGGCTTCTAACTGTGGAGTTAACTAAAACAAAGAAAAATTATGCTGCACTTACACTGAAAAACAATTTCTACATAAATGGGGAAAATATAGCCCCGGGGAAAACACAGCACATTTTTTATAAACTATAATTTAGAAGGTCTCTTTATAATTTTCAAGCCCTTGGAGAAGCTTTTTGGACAGTTTTAAAAGCACACTGTAACCATTATTATAAACATCCAATTGAATAGCACAGAGATAAGTTGTTCATTTGCATTTTTATCTTTGTTGTCTTACAACCATTAATTGTGCAAATGAAACTCAGAGAACATTTGTATTAAACCCCAGGCTACTAGAAATTAATATACATGCAGAACAAAAATATCTAGAAGTTAGGGATGACCTTCATGTTTCATAGAAAGAGATGCAGTGAGGCACAAGTTATAGTTTCCAATTTACTGAAAAACAACACATCCTATTTCATAATAACAACACTACACAGTAATCACCGTTTTAGCAATACTTTTGGAGTATCTGATGGTAAGAGTAAACAACGCAACACCAATGCTGTAATTCTGGGGAATGAATTAATACTCATGAAAAGCAAGAGGGAGCTTATATGTATATTAGTGAGGTTCTGAAATCTCCATCATTGGAGGTTTTTAAGAACAGGTTAGACAAACACCTGCCAGGAATGGTCTATTACGAAGTCCTGCCTTGAGCACAGGGGAGTGGACGACCTGACCTCTTAAGGTCCCCTCCAGTCCTCCACTTCTGTGATTCTATGTTTATTTCAGTGGATTGGGATTTAACTCATAGTGTATCAACCGTTTTTCATACCCGTTCATTTTAATGTCACTCAGACATCAATGGGGTAGATCCTCAGTTGGTATAATTTGTCGAACTCCATTGAGGTCAATGGAGCTTATGACAATTTACACCAGATGGGGATCTGCCCCAGGATTTGGGTAATGTTTATGGGCTCAATCCTCCGGCCCTTACTCACATGAATGGCCCCAATGAAACAGTCAGTTGGGACTACTCATACTAGCAAGGGCTGAAAGATTAAGCTGAAAGAAGCTGCATCCGTATACTTGAGGGCAAAATTTGGCCCTCTGAAACTAAACAAAATGGTACCATAGGAAGGAATGTGTTAGTTCTAAAAGGGATTGGTCATAATATTGTAAGAGGGAGGGATAGCTCAGTGGTTTGAGCACTGGCCTGAAAAACCCAAAGTTGTGAGCTCAATCCTTGAGGGGGCCATTTAGGGATCTGGGGCAAAAAAACTCTGTGGTGTTTAGTCCTGCTTGGAGCAGGGGGTTGAACTAGATGACCTCCTGAGGCCCCTTTTCACCCTAATATTCCATGATTCAATTGAATAAGTAAGTGAACTCTCCAGTATCTTAATAAGCTACAATCCATGTGGAATATGGCTTTAATTGTACATTCTTACATTAATAATAGGGAAATGACATGGCATTTAAACTGTAGGGTTAGAGAATAGCCAGTTTCTGCATGAAAACACAGTAGGGATTAACCAAAGAGCACCACCACTTCTATGCTATGCAAGTGTAAGGACTGCTCCCTACTATTACCCTGTGGATCCTAGCCAAGCTAGGGGGAGCAAGGAAGAGCCAGAGATGGTGGCAAATGAGGGGAGTACATGCAGGAGCCTCTTAAAAGGGTATAGCAAAAAGCGTACCATACTCATGTGGGGGGGGAGGGCTGGGGGGCAGTTGGGGAAAATGCCTACTGTGGCTGTGTGGCTCTATACCTCCTCCAGTGGGTCAGTGCTTAATAAGGCATAATAATGAGCCATTTCACTCAATGGGAGAAGAAATTAAAAGGGTAAAGTACAGATATACAGGGAGAGAGGATGAAAGATTGATGTGATCACCACAGGGACTGACTGAGAAAGGAGCTAAGTTGACACTCAATCCATTATGCCTAGCAGAAAACAAAGGTGGCCTCTTGCCCACTATTTGGAAGCCCCCCAAAAGGCTAAAGGTCTGTGCTTCAAACTCCCATCTAACATCCCACCAGTAGCTGCATCTGGTAAAATGCAGGATTAAGAACACAGAAATCTGTGAGCAAATAGGACAGTTCAGTTAACCAAGGCTCATCAGATATGCGCTCTTTTGAGGGGACTTTAATGCTTCTCTTATGCTAGTCATATAATATATTATTTATGGTTATTATTACTTATTAATTTATTTTCTTTCAGGCGCACCCTGCTTTAATGTCTCGGGACACAAGGAAACTTACTAAAGTAGCAAATTGTTTTTACTAAGGAGCAAAACCAAAATGGACACTCCTTCCCCCAACCATCTTGAGAAAGGAGATTGATCAACTGCTATATCAGTAAACTTGAAATGGGAGAGGGAGGGATGTAAGTTTCAGCATTGAGGGACTTCCCCAAAGAACATTGCCACCAGTACCCCAGACAACTAAATCTAGTGACATGTAGCTGGAGCGTCACAGCTGCCCTCAGCTGCTATGGAAGTACAAGTGGAGACAGCTAAGGCAGGAGCCATGGATGAGTTGTAGATTAAAGACAACAGCCTGAACTCCATTCGTAAATTAATAACATGCCAGTGCAGTTACTGGAGAAAGCACTTAGGTGATTTTGAAAATTTTACCCCAGAGACATTTAAGTAATGTAGGATTCTCAATCTCATTTACTTTCAGTGAGGTTGAGGCTTCTAAGGTGCAGACCTCTAAGGTGTTTAGGCACCTTTTGAGGATCTGGGCCTTAGGCTCCTAAGTCTCTTCTGAAAATGGGCTCCCAAATCATTTAGGTGCTTTTGAAAATTTTACCTTCTGTGGCTAATTCTACCTAATATGTGAGAATTGGAATTCTGCCCTGCTGGAAGCCTCTGATTTATCATCGTTTTCACCTAGATTGAAACTTCGCCATCTGATCTTAATACAAGTGCTGATTTGGCTAGAAACTCAGAAAGATGAGAGGATGCTTTGTACGTTTGACCTCAGTACATAGAGCTAGATACTGTCTATGTTCTCTTGGCACTTCCGCCCTTGTTGTCTCACCAGATCACCCAAAGGTTGAACAGCATGAGGGACTGAGACTTATGAAACTCTGCAGGGGAGCGCTTTGTAGTGAAGGAACAGTCACCTGTAATGAACATCTGGGGGAGGAAGCATTAGTGCTATTTCCAGGTATTTTACTTAGACTGCAAGTGCCTTTTGGCCGGGGACCATCTTTTCATTATGTGCATGTACAGTGCCTAGCACATTGGGCCCTGAACACTGGCTGGAGCCCCAGGTGCTACCACAATACAAATAAATAATAATAATAATATTTTTGTTCACCCCCATAGCCAGTTGTCAGTGGGAGAGATGAGCTTCCACTCTAATGGGGTTACTGAACTTGTGAACACAGTCCTCGTGTCCATGCAGGTTAAAAACTTCAGTTCCTTCTTCCTACCAGGGAAAGCTGATAATTGATTCTTGATTAAAACCTCTTTGAGCAGTGGTCAGATGCTTGTATTTATTTGTCATGTCTACCTGTCCCTGTTAGAGCTTTTCCTCTTTTTCCACCTATGAACAATTGTAAAGAAACATATTTGTCAACTGCTGAGCTACAACTATCTCTGAATCAGTGTTTTATATAAACGTTGCATTCCAACCCTACATGTAAATGCTCACAAAAGTTAATAGAAACATAGATATGAGAAACAAAGAAAAGAGTAGGCACACTGCGAGATTATATACATTGATGAATGACATGTTCTCTTTTCTGTAATTATAGTCCTCAAAGGGGCCCTGTTAAGACAGTAACCTGTATTCAGACACGCACCTCGCTAATGGACTGTAGGATCCCACATTAGCATTATCATCAACCAATTCACTGTTGGATAAAAGACTTCTCATCTTATGCACTTCTGCTTATATTGAGCTTCACCCACCCATGCCAGGTATTTAAATTTAATGTTTCATTTCCCCCCTTTCTATATATCTACCCTTTCCCTACTCTTGAATTGTTATCTATTTTTATCATTTTAATTTTTGTGAAGGTTTTTCAGGAGCTGTACTTCAGCTCCTTGACTCCTCGAAGTGGTTAATGCAGTTTGTGAGTGAGCTTGGAAACTGATTGTCAATGAGGGTCCTGTCAAGTAGCCAACTGCTCCATTGTCCCTTTGACCATAGCGGGGCACATCATTTAGTCTTGGTTAAAGTAGACTGATAAAAAGATGATTTGAAGGTGGCATCTTTCTCATGTTATAAACTTAATCTGAGGATCTTTAACCGTGTTTATATTCCATGGAAACACTTAGGTACCAAAAATTTAGATAACTTGCCCCGGGCAACAAAGTGAGCCAGTGGCAGAGTCAAGAACAGAACCTACCTCCCCAGGCTCCCGTTCCTTTGTTCAGGATGCAAGACCATGCTGACTTGCACCTTGCCCCTGCAGCTATAGAGGTACACAGAAGTGCTCTGCTTCCAATCCTCAAAGGAGGGCAGGATTCTGAGAACCATTGAAGGTGTGCAAATCTATGTCACTAAGAGGGCTCACGGGTTTCCTGTGCAAAAGCAGGTGGGGCTGGAAGATGATCAGGGGCAGTCCCGAGGAGGAGCAGGAATGGAGCCAGAAGACTCTTGTGGCACAGATATGCCAGTCTTCAGTCCTGCAATGGGTGGATGCATAGCAAGCACAGACGGCTACTTCAGCCAACAACTATATCACAGTTGCCAACTTTCACACGATAAATAAGCAGCCCGACTTTCACAATAAGCCAAAAATCAAGCTCATCCCATTTCAAAACAAGCCAGTCCCTAAGAACCCCAACCCTCTATGTGACTAGACCCCCCTGCGTACAGTCTGGGACTGTGGTGGGCCCACTGTGCACCCCTGATTCTCTCCCCCCCTTGCTCCTGCTTGCCGGGAGCCGATCAAAAAAAGGAAGCAACAAGCTACAAGCCAAACAAGCTACAAGCCAAAAACTAACCAACAAGCTACTCACAAGCCAATTAAGCCAAAAACAAGCCCAATTTGCGCATTTTTTTTGCTGGTTTGGCATGTCTGAACTACATCCTACCTCTGTCCCTCACTGTGCATCTAGCCAACACCTTCTCAGGCTGGGCACTGGTATGGGAATTTGGTATGTATTGCATTATTATGAGCACGCCTTCGCATCACACAAATTAGTAGCAGCAGTATTTCTTATCCATGTGGAGAAGGCACCTAAGAGGCCCAGTCATGGGCCAGGCCCCATTGTGCTGTTCAAACACAGAACAAAAACATGTTCCTGCCCAAAGACCTAGCCTCTGCAGTCACCATGTTTCCAGCAGAATTACTGTCTTTCTGCATAGAATAGTTGTGAAAAACTCCATTTTGGGTATTTTGTGCTGTCTCAAAAAGAACTTGTCATTACTGAGCTCCTGATTATTTGGGGATAAAAAACTTTTTTCAAGTCTGCAACCTATTTCTATAGTTAAATATGAAAAGCAAATCCAGCTTAAGGAACAACTTTGTTACAGGTCCCTATGCTGTACATTCTTGTTCGGCACAGTGACCTCTGAGATCTTAGGCAGAAAGTAAAAGATCCTGGAGCCAGTGTGACCTTTTCTTTCAGCCAGATGATGAACAGTAAAGGGTAAATTGTCAATGCAGTGCACAGTCATTTAGCCACATGTCTCATTAACTTTAATGGGAGTCTCACCTAAATATCTGAACATCACATAGGAAATATACCTTGAAGTATGATGTCTGGGGAAAAAATTGCCTAGAGAGAAAATATAAAGAAGAGGAGAAATATGAAAGAGCAAACTCGGTACAAAAGTACTGTATGTGGGTGGGAATGAATAAGGTTATTTGTGCATCAGCTGTGACATGAGCTAGCTAACCTCCCAACCACAAAAGGTGATTGGAAGCGGTCAATAGAATGGTAGAATATAACAAGAAGACAAAAGGTATCAAAGGACTAATTCTATTAGCATCCAGGGGGAGAGTTAAAAGAAAAACGTAAGAGGAATCTATAGGGAATATCAATCTACAAATCCCAGGGTGACAGTTTTATCTTTCACCATAATTTAATATAGAGCTCAGGTTAAAGTATTCATGAATAATCACATTCTTTTTATCTGGTCAAGTTCTATTCAAATTATTTTATTATCTTCCACCGGGTAAATCTGGCAAGGTTTCTGAGCTTGTTAAAATAATCTAAAAGTAACTGCTTAAATTGTTTAAACCACAAATGCTTCCATTTCAGTCTTTCTGAAAACTATGAATGGAGGAAGTGTACAGCAAGGACAACCGACTATATGGAGGTAGACATCAGGACTTGTAAAATGATTACATTCTTTACAGATATCATCCACTTAAGCAGCTAGGCAATTTTTTTTCAAAATCAGTTTTACTCAGAAAAATGACTAAACATGGCACCCACCAATGCCACAAAGCTATTCCTTGTACGTATTTAGAGTTATAGCTGTTGTCTTTACTGACAAAAGTGAATCTTAGGGCTTGTCTATACAAGGGAGTTAGGGCACAAAGGCACTTTTAATGCTCAGTGTGATCACACAGTAACCAGCGCACTCTAGCTAGTGCACACCAGCAACTGCAGACTTTTCCCCAATGTAGACAAGCCCTTTGCTGCTGTTTGTGCCTCTTAGGCCTGGTCCCCACTAAGTCCCCACTTCGGACTAAGGTTAATAACGTAGCTGAATTCGAAGTACCTTAGTCCGAACTTACCGCGGGTCCAGATGCGGCACGGAGGCTCCCCCGTCGATGCCGCGTACTCCTCTCACCGAGCTGGAGTACCGGCGTCGACAGTGAGCACTTCCGGGATCGATTTATCGCGTCTTAACCAGACGCGATAAATCAATCCCAGAACATCGATTGCCTGCCGCCGGACCCTCCGGTAAGTGAGGACGTACCCTTAGCCCTGCAAAACCAATGGAGTATGAATTAGATTCTCTTCCTTCTTGTGTATCATGGGCTTGATCCTGCAAAGTGCTGTGTGCTCTGGACTTGATCCAGGAAAGCATATAAGTGTGGTCTTAACTTTAAGCACGTGAATAATCCCATTGATTTCAAGCTTCTTGCTTCCTCCCCTTCTGGGATTTGGCATTCTTTTCCCACCACGGGAGCCAGGGAACAGGAAACTATGCAAATCATTAGCTAAATAATCTTTGCCCATAACAAAGGCATTAATCAAAATGTCATCATTCATATTCCAGAGAGGCTTTTAAACCATCAGCTATTTCTTCCTTCCAGTATAACCAAATGTCACTTCAGCTGAACTGTATTTAGACTTTCTTCCTGAAGTACAACTCTATCTAGACTAATTTTAGCTTTATGTAACAACTTCTATTAAAAAAAAACATGCAGTATTTACGGGATCAACCAAAAGAAAAAGAAAATCAGTCATGAAAATCGCTATAGTGTCAAGTAAATAAATAGAAATACGGAGTATGCAATCACATCTGGCTCGCCACCATGACAAACCTTTTTAATAAAAAAATAGCCAATCTTTTCTTCTCCAATGCCTGACAAAGTCCCATGTGCTGCACTAGCCCCCTCTATTCCTCAACAACTCAAACGCTTGGTTTTCAGATCCCTCAAGAGCCAACCTTTCCTATCTCCACACACGAACTATGATTTCAAAAAGCAAAAACAAAACCCAGCAAATAAAAATCTCTGTCCTTTTCAAATCCATTTCATTGTAAATTTGCTTTCCCTGCCCAATGAAATGTTTTTGTTAGCACTAAACAAAATGCAAGACTTAAGAAATCTAGGACTTCGGTTATATTACACAAATTATCCCATGAATGGAAACAAGGTTGTTTCCCTCCAGAGAGAAAGCAACCAATTCTAAAAATATTGTTCTAGGAAATAGTTTCTTTCTCAGATGCTGTTTATTTTCTTTTTATTAACAAACTAACGCAGAATACAAAAAGGGCAAATATCCTGAGGTGAATCCCCCAAATCAAAGTATAATTAACCTGTGTATCAAACATACTTTTCTTTCTTTTTAATAAAATCAGTAAATGTAAAGGGACAAATTTTCTATGGGTGGGAGGACCTTGGAAAAGGAATAGTTATAGTTTTATATTGTAAAATGTTACAATTTTGAATGCCATTTAAATATTTCCTTGCATTTTGGTTATTAGCTGGATCCCTCAGATTAAGTATAAAAATGGAGGTGACCCCTTTTTAAAATCAAGAGGATGGAGCGTGCACTTGAAGGGATTTGTGAGCAGAATATATGTGAATGTTGAGAGATCTAAATGCAGTGGCCCGGCCCACAGGAAGTCTCCTGACAAAGGTCAGAAGCTTCATTACTGAAGGTATAACACTGTTGTAGTTACTGAAAGCGTGACACGGTTGTAATGTCATTGACTTTAGTGGAGTTACATAAGCAAAGAATCTCTCCTAGAGACTCGGAACTCATTGAAAGCAATAGAAGGGTAGATACTGAGCTGGTGCAAGTGGCTGTGGTTCCATTTTATCACATGAAATGAGGACACTAAAGCATTCATGAGGACATTTTGCTTATCCCCATTGTGGTATGTCGTCTTAGACAGCATGTCTTCGTCCTGCTGCCTGCCTGTCATTTAAATATTTAATAACGCTTAATAGTTTCATCTCTTCACTAGCACTAGTAATGGGAAAATGGGAAATAAAAGAACTGTTTATGTGTTTGGAAGGAAACATAAACACAGCCTTTGATATTATTAACTTTTTAACTGGAAAATGAATGGAACTCTAAATTAGTCCATCACTATCTTACAGAATATCTACAATGCAATTTATTTCTAGTGCAGTTTCTCCAGTCATAATGTACACCCCCTGCTTAGCTAGTTGCTTATTACGCAACATTTCTATAGCTGACAGTGACCCTATCAGCTGTATTAATTTCATCTCTAGTTTCATATTCAGAAACTTCTATCTACAGTAAACTAACCAGTAATAATAATAAAAGAGTGCTTCTGGCAATTTGTTCACATTCCAGTTTTACATACCATCAAGTTGACTGTGGGGGATGACTGTATGGTACTTGTAATGCTTGGTAAAGTCACTATATAGACGATGATGATGATATTTGTATTACAGTAGTTCCTAGAAGCCCTGGTCATTCTAGGCTAAACTAGAAGGTGGTCCCTGCCACAAAGAGCTTACAACCTTAGTATAATAACAATATAAACTCTAATATAGCACTTTTCAGCAGTAGATCTCAATGTGATGTATGAAGGAAGTCAGTATCGTTATTCCCATTTTACAGTTAGGGAAAATGAGGCACAAAGAGATTATGTGACATGCCCAAGGTCACCCAGCAGGCCAGTGGCAGAGCCCAGACCTCAGGTCCTCTGAGTCCCAATCTAGTTCTTTATCTACCAGGCCACACTGCCTACCCTACAAGACAAGAGACAACAGGTGGATACAGATAGACCAATGGGAGAGCACAAGGAAACAATGAGATAGAACTGGTCAGAGCATACCAGCTGCCTCAGTGTTGTCAGGTTAGGTAGTTAGATTAATCTCCTCACATAAGGGATTTTTTCCATTAGCTACTATGTCACCCACTAAAATCAACAATAGTTCACACTTCCACCAGCTGATTGTCCTTCCGCCAGCAGGCACTCTTGGATCAATGTGGCTGCCCTACACCACACTGAAGGGCTGAGCAAAACAGTAAAATGTGGGTCATTTTATTGGCTGAAGACCTAATTCTGTAGTTGGTCATATATCTCCAAAATGGCATAGAAAGACACTGTGGTCATGATGGCAGAATATATATGTTTAACCACACATTGCTTTGGACAGGACTGTTAAAGGTTATTTCATTTGGCAGTTTCAACCTATACCCCGCCTCCAAATACAAAGGTGCTCTATACTGCCTACTAAGATTCACATTCAGCACATTTCACATCTAAATTGATATAAACTGGAATCCAAGCCTTAGGCTAATAAAATCTTTGAATGGATCCAGATGATAGGCAGAGTATTTTCATATCCTTTTATAATCTCAGTAGTTTTATCTTTGTGACTTGAACTATGTCATAAAGTACTGATTGCAAAAAGTACTACTTAAAATTCATTAGACTTTAAGACTAAAGACTAGTTTGTTCATTCAAGTAGGACGTATTGGTATAACACAATTAGATTATGGTGGCTTTTGTGTTTTAAAAGATGCACAACTCCAACAGATGCTACTGTAACAAACACACATCCTATTGAACCACAATTCCGTTTACATGGTATAACTGCTTTTATTGCTGTAAAATACCTAGGGCAATGGTTCTCAAACTAGGGCCACTGCTTGCTCAGGGAAAGCCCCTGTCGGGCCGGGCCGGTTTGTTTACCTGCCGCGTCCGCAGGTTCGGCCAATCGCGGCTCCCAGTGGCCACAGTTCGCCACTCCAGGCCAATGGGAGCTGCAAGAAGCGGTGCGGCCTGAGGGATGTGCTGGCCGCCCTTCCCACAGCTCCCATTGGCCCGGAGCGCTGAACCGCGGCTAGTGGGAGCCGCGATCGGCCGAACCTGCTGACGCGGCGGGTAAACAAACCGGCCCGGCCCGCCAGGGGCTTTTCCTGAACAAGCGGTGGGCCTAGTTTGAGAACCACCGACCTAGGAGGTTGGGATCAGATTTTCAGCGAGTGACTTTAATTCTGCGCTCAAAATTCAAGAATGCATTGCTTTTTGAATTCAAGGACAGATTATCCTTTCACATCACAGCATGATAGAATATAATTACATCCCCATCATCATTCAGTGCACATGAGGCAACTAGAAGGGTTAGTTAGAATCATGGGTTACAGTGTATGCAGTGGGCAATACCCAGTGGTATATCTCCAATATAGCTAATTCCACTAGTGCAGGGGAAGGAGGGACCCAGAATCACCTGGATTCTGGTCTTGGTTGTAGGCTGATGGCTAAGGCTGAATAAGACCAAGATAGTGCTATTTGACCGGGGGAGGCAGCCAAAAGAACTGGGCTAGAATTACATAGCTTTGGTTTGTAAATTGAGTTCACAATGTAGAGGTTTTGCTGGATGCTCAAGTGGCAGCCATGGCAACAAGAGCATTTTTCCATCTGCAGTTGCTGGGCAAGACAGTTTGTTTGGGATGGGAACCTTGCTCTACTCATTCCTTCCTGTGTCACATATGCTCTACTTGGGGCTAAACTGAGAGACCGTTTAGAAGCTGAGGGTTAGTAGCAGCCTGTTTGTCAGGCAGAATTCTTTGTGAGGCGCATGTAACACTGTTGCTCTCTTAGCAGAGTTGGCTGCCTTTGGGCTTCCAGGTGGAATTCAAGCTGCTGTTTTTGCACTTTAAAGCCCTTAATGATTAGAATCTAGCTTACTGGAGAGATTGTCTACCTTTCTCCTCATGCCAGCTGCAGCTGCTACCGGCTGAAGTTCCCTGAACGCAAAAGAGAGTGGGCTGCTGACAGGGCATTCATGGTGAGGGCCCCTCGACTGTGGAATGTGCTTCCCCATTCATCCATCAGCACTGGGATTTGTTAATCTTGTGAACACACTGCAAGGGACACCTTTTGTGCTGAGGCTTTTGGAGCTAGGGTAAAGTTTGCATAGGGAGTTTCAGCGCCAGGGATTCACAGAGGTAGCCGTTGCTTATCTTTGTAGCCCTTGAAAAGCAGGGGTCAGAGCACAGGATGGGTGCTCCTAATATGTAGGGCTGTTGTTAAATCAAATAAATACACATTTTACTTAGCTGTTTTTAAAAGCCAAACATTTTTATTAAAGGCCATCGACTTCATGTGCAACAGCAAAAACCCTCCTCTTCCTCTTCCAGCCTCTTTGTCCTTACCTTGCCATGACTCAAAGAGGACATTACCAATATGCTGCCAAGATTTATTTTGATGTGATCCATTCTTAAAGTCCATTTGTCTCATTTCTTGACTTCAGCAGAAAGGTTATGCATGCCTTTTGGTTAAGCTCCTTTTATTTTTCCCAGGATGTTCACCTTCAAGCACAGCACCAGGAAAAATGAAGTTGGTTTACACTGGGTCAATGACCTCCTACTTCAGTTATTTACTGCAGTAATCACCAAATGGAACTGTGCTTTTCTCCAATTGCACATATAAATTATCAACTATTATGACCTCATGTACTGATGCAAAGGTTGATGCAACTTCGTTTTAAAACTATAGGGTACTGTAGATGTTCAAACATGCTTATGACTTGATTTCTCACTGTTTTCTTCACCAGCTGCAAAAGGACCGCAAATGATGACTATATTACCATACAAGCAGCTTATATGCTAACTGGAATTACATCAGCTTTGTGAAGCATTCTGAATGCTGTACATAAGCTCTGAGAGATCTAGCTTCTCACTGCTATTCATTTTTCAATTTTCAGCTTCAAAGATCTTGGACATTCTCCTCTAGGCTCATCTAGGAGCAGGAATCCAAGACCTAGTCACATTGGGTGGTTTTCTTAGTCACAAGGATTTGTCTCAGCAGTCTCGAGACAAACCCAAAAAAAGGGAAGTTTATGCAATAGTGGAGACACTTTCATTCTTCCCATATGCCGTGACAATTCTGTTATTGTGCAGAAGATAATAAGGTAATTTTACCTTGCAGTATATGACTATGACTTTTTTATTTTATAATCTGCTTTTCACTAAACCTACTGTGCACTTCCATACAAAACTGCACTCTTTTTGGGTCTGTGTGAGCTATTGTTTGACATAGTGAGGTCCACTGACTGCAGACAAACAGCACCTAATGGAACAAGTCCGAATGGAGTTTAGTCAGAGGCATAGGATATACCACACTGTCAAGTGAATTATGGTATCCTGCCTCCAATTTTGCCACCCACCTTATACTAATTTGATTTAGACCCCACTTCCCTAATTTGCTTATAAGAATGTCTTGTGGGACTATGTCAAAAGCCTTACAAAAATCAAGATATATCACGTCTACAGCATCTGTCCCGCCCCCCCCATCCACTAGATGGTGCAATTCACCAGAGCTGTATCATTTAGCTCTGAGGATTTAGCCTAGGATTTTCTACATTTTCACAGTGACTGGTCCCGTATTAGTTTGAATATTAAATGAGCTCTCACTGGAAAAAAAAATAACAAGACCTGCAAAAAAGGAGCAGAATAAGGACAAATACATAATTATCTAGGGAGTTTAAAAAAAGGTGTAGCAAAAGTTCATGTTCCTTGGAGTGGCACATGGCCCAGTTAATGTACAATTTAGATGCAGTAGTTTTCTTCAGGCTGAGAAGTCAGTTTGATTTTTTTCCCCCCAAGTTTATCCTTTCCACAGTTTTGATTTTTTTCTCCCGCTGAAAATATAATGATGATAGAACTGAACTGCTGCAGCCACCTGCACAAATTCATTAATGGCATTAGCAAAATAATGATTTCAAACGGACGTGTCAGTGCTGGCAGCAGCCGCATTCTTTCGGGAGAGTCTTCCAGCATTCCATTTTTATAGTAATGAGAATAAACAGCTTGCTTCATCATTATTGATATGAGAAATATTAGGGATTTTAAAAGTCATGTTTATGGTCCTTCTGCACATGCCTTCCTCACAAGTCCAGACCTCAGGCCCGGAAATGGTATTCAGCTCCCTTTGCCCTCCAAAATAATTGTCAATAGGAGCTCACTTTTGAGGTTACTGATAAGTCTCTATCTCAGAAATCAACTGTGCAAATGAACAGGCCTGGTGTTTCTTCCACTGAGTTACACAGTGTAGGCTAGGTCTTCAGCGACACCAATGCTCTGTTCGACACACACAGAAGTGTGTATGGGGGGTGGGGTGAAGGTGACTGTAGGCTACCTTTGCACTTCCCTAATCTCTGGTGAATCTGGAGGCCAGTTCAGCTCTCAGTTACAAATCACGTTGCATCCTTGCATTTCATCCCACCTGAAGTACACTCCTGCGTGCCTCCTACACCACACCAGCTCTCTTACATGGCAATGAAATGTGGGTTCTGAGGAAGGCTGAAGAGGGTTGATGTTTTCAGTTCTCATTGTTGTCATTAGCTGCTCCATATTAAGGGGTGGTACAAAATCAACAATGACGATATACATAGACAAACCCAGCAACCTCCTCCAACAGCACTGGTTCAGTTTCAATGGCTTTCTTGGCTTTCATATTATTAAGATGGAAGACCAATGAATTATGAAGCACATTTACCAAAGAATGCTGCAACATGGCTGGTGATCACATGGGCATCAAAAGGTTTTGTGGCCCGATAAAATCTCCAGTGATGGAGACAAATTGAATATGCAGCCAGACCACCTTAAGGACTTCCCTAGAGTTCACGCTGGGTGGCACTAGATCTCCCATGAGGCTACCTCCCTTTGAGATTTGCCATGATGAAGGTTAAGGAACAATTTGGCAGAGCAGCTGCAGAAAGCATTTCAAGCTGGTACCACCGCACTGCAGGAGGAGGTATTTATAAAATGAGGCCCATCAGACAGCTTTCTGCAGTCTTGATGCTGAATGTTCTCTCCCCTACGCTGATCGATTGTTTGCTCTAACCCACTCCCACTGCGCCCTTCCTTTGTCTTTCCAACTAGTTAATCCTCTTCTGATGTAAACCCCCTGAGAAGATTTAAATAACCAATCAAACTCAAAAGGTGGACATAACATGATGTTTGCAGTCACTGCATTGTTCATTCTGCTTGTATGTTCTGTCCCTTTAAAGCCCCTCAGCTCTTTGGGGCAGGGACTCTTATTCTATCTTTGTACAGTACCTAGTACAATGACCCCACATTCTGAATAATAAATCTAATGTTACAGTGATATAATGGAAGAGATTGTGAGGGCGGGGATTCCACTCTGATGACAGAAGACAAAAGAAGCATGGGAGGCAATGTCGCTAAATGAATAACCTTTATTTACTTCATTCACTTCATTTATATCTATATATTTAGCTTAGGGTATTTTCTTTCAAGTGTGAACTTTCTTTAAAAGGATCATTCCTCTCAAATAGTCTCCACTCTGGAGACAGTAATTCCACTAGAAGAAGAGCTAAAACTCAGCCCTTCTCTGCTAATGTTCATCACGCGAACCTCTTTATAAGCTGGGAAAATAAATTTTACTGGTTGAGATGCACATGTCAGCAAATACCATAAATACTTGTGTATAAATGAATCAGAATTAAGATGATCCCTTAATAGTGAGGATATAAGGTAGGAACTAGCAGAAATGAATAATCTCCATAGAAGGACTTCCCTCTGTCCCATACACAAAATGAAACTTGCTTATAACTCCTCTCACCTAACTGTGTCTCTCAAGAGTCCCTCTGCTTGACTGCTGGCCTATTACTGATCCAGCTTTTATTGCTGTCTCAGTCCCTCCAGTATTTTCCCCAGCCTCCTTCCTGATTTGCCTCATACAGCTTTTTCCCTGCTCTGCTGTTCCTCTTTGTGTCCATCTGACAGTGTGGTAACTGGTTCCCCCTAATGAACCTAGCAGACTAACTTGCCTATAAACTGACCTCCTATTTAATGACTCCGAATTGCATATATCTTTGTCAGCTCATATCTGAGTATATGGTTATATTTTATGTGGGTATATGCCCTCCCTGATTCCCACACAAAGTAGGGAGAGCTCCAAAGTCTTTCCCATGATTCCAGTGCCCATTTGGATTGGTCCCTTGAACCTGGAAGCAGGTATACACTTCTGCACTTAGCCTCAAAATGTTTGGATTAAAACGGAATGTTTTTTCTCTAAATGTATGAGAATTTTAGGTTTTGGATGAGAATGTTTTACTGTTTCTCTGCATACTATCAGAGGATTTAGGATCAGAGGAACTGGAGAAAAGCTCACCCAACCTTTACAAACCTAAAACTACGCCACTGAGACATCTAGTCAATGTGTAGTTTGAGGAGTGCATTGGGTAGTTTAGATTTTTTTTTCTTGTTGTTTTTAGTAACATTTACAAGGAATTTGATGATTGTTACCCAACATTCCCCACTTTTCAATATCTCCTTTTCCTGATATACATATCCCTTAATTGTCTGGTTATCCTACTTCTAGTTTGTCTAACTAACCTTAGTCTACATAGCAGAGACACCCATGTATATCAGTCCATATACAGAATTTCCTTTAGATCATGTCAGTAGTGGGGTTCTGGAGATCAATTCTTGAGGCAACATGGTCTAGTGGTTAGCAAACTAGTTGTGAGCAAGGCCACCTGGGGTAGTCATAGCTTGACCACTGGCTGCCTGTGTTGCCTTGAGCAAATGACTTTGCCTCTCTTGGCCTCCGTTTCTCTTGAACCCTTTGCCTGTCCTACTGATCTAGATAATAAGCTCCTCAGAACAGGGACTATCTCTTACTATGTGTTTGTACAGCATCTAGCACAGTGGGCTCCCGATCTCAGTATAATACAAATAATAATCATATGATTTGGTTTCAACCTGGACAATAGCTAACCTGCTGCCAGTGGAACTGATCCGCCACTGGCTTTGTCCTATCAAAGTCAATGGAATTACACCAGCTGAAGTGTATGGAACATTTTGGGACTGTGCCATTAGTTTGTCGTTTTATTACTCCTTTCTACAAACACTTTCTTTTCATTGTGCAAGTAAAATATTATACTACATGAGACAGCTCGTTTGTATTTAAATACTTCATTGTGCAGAAGTGTAGGAAGCAACTTTCCAGAATTTAATATTTAATAATACTATATGTGGTTGGGGAGAAAAAAATACAGCCCTATTTACAATTAGTCTTTAATGACAAATATAAATGTTGGGGATTGTGCTATACTTTGTTCCTTTTCTGTGTCTGAAGCAACTGCCTTTGAAATATCCATAAGTTGCTAATTTCCAACATATGAATCATCCATAAACACTTAGAGCAGGGGTCGGCAACGTTTGGCACGCGGCTCACCAGGGTAAGCACTCTGGCAGGCCGGGTCAGTTTATTTACCTGCTGACGCAGTAGGTTCGGCCGATCGCAGCCCCCACTGGGCACGGTTCTCCGTCCTGGGCCAATGGGGGGGCGGGAAGCGGCGCAGGCGAAGGATATGCCAGTGGGGGCCGCGATCGGCTGAACCTGCCGCGTCAGCAGGTAAATAAACTGGCCTGGCCCGCCAGGGTTCTTACCATGGCGAGCCGCGTGCCAAACGTTGCCAACCCCTGACTTAGATGGTGTATTTTTAAAATAAAAAATATTGGATCTTATTTTGATCTCACTTCCAGCAGCAAATCAGAAGTTACAAGAAGTCAGTGGAGTTACACCGCTATAAAAATAATGCAAACCCGATCAGAATTAGGTTCATTCTCCTTAAATGAGGCTTGCTGTCACCTCATGCATATATTCATGACATAGCACCAGCTCCCATTCCCACTGAAGCCAATGACTCTCTTTCCATTGATTTAATGAAGTTGGATTGGACCCATAAAGAGCTAAATCCTGAAGTCCTCACTCAGGCAAAACTCTCAAAACTTCAGTGGCGGATTTGCCTCACTAATGCCAGTAGGATCAGTTCCAAAGCACACTATGCAAAACAAAATATCATGGCTTCAGTAATCTATTGAAAAGCAGTTCACATCTTACCCAAAGCTGCATGTATTATACTAGGTTTCAGACTGTATGCCTTTTTTTCAAATTAAATAATGTTGTTTTCTGTTCTGAATTGGATTTTCTTTTTTCTGGCGGGGGGACATGTTGGGAAAGATGTGAGCTACCAAACATTGGACAAATGAGAGAAAGAAAGAAAATCTGAATCCCTGAATCTTTGCTTTGATCCTTGGCAAATTAGACCACAGGCAGTGTATAAGTTGAAAACTTTTCTTCCAATTAACATTTCAAAGAATTCTGAAGAGTTGATTTAAGAAGACAATGGCACAAAAGTAGATATTGAATCCACACCTGTGCTACTACATTCATATGGGTTTTCCAGCAATAAAGTAGATTAAAAGATAAATTAATTGTATGCTTCCTCTTCAAGAGAAATATACCAATAGTAGTTACTATAGCAATTACTTGTATTTCATTCTATTAACTTTCTTATTGCAGAAACAGTCAATAATGACATAGATCACTTTAAGATAAAATATACATGTGAGCTTTTAAAATATACTGTTTGCTCCACATTCAAATAAAATCTGATATGCTGTTGAAAAAGTAAAGGCAATGTCAGACTGAAGCAACATTTTGGATTTTTTTGCGGGGTAAGAGGGGAAGAATGGTGAAACAAAATTATAACAGAATCAATCCTCTCCTTTTAGCAATTTCAGTAAAATGCTCATATAAATGTTGTATAAAATATAAATGCTTTGGCACTTACTCATCTAAATGGTGAACATTACACCATATAAAGGTATAATGCTATGAAGTCTTCTCTCTATTGCTGCTCTTTGAAAGTCCCAGTCTCTGGAGGATAGAGTCAACTGTATGGCCACATCACCCCTACCTAACACCCTATAGATGCTCATTTAAAATACATCTGAAGGCCATATTAACTCTCTAAGGGGCTCCTCTGAAGATATTATTGGGTAGCTGCAGGGGGATCCAAATAGTTGCTGGGCTTAAGAGAGAAGAAGCTTGACTTTGATGGGTTAGAGGAAGAGGAGCCAGGGAAAAGATTCATAGTAGAGGTGGAATTGACACGGTCAGTTTGGGAAAGGTAGATGATATTGGAGGAAGCTTTTTGAATGAACTGGAGAGGGTTTACTGGAATGCTGTGGAAAACTAGAGAGGAGGTGGTTATGAAGGTTGTTCTAATGCTATGTGATGAGAGAATTTTAGCTGTACAGACAGATAGAAATGGACAGATCTTAGAAACATTTTGGAGAAAGGATTTGTACATAGCTTGGATGTGTGAGGCAGCACAGAGGGAAGAGGCAAAAACAACTCCTAGTTTAAGGTCCTGCATGAGAATGAAGATGGTGTGGTTATCAGTGGTGTGAGAGGACTGGGGAAGTGGACACTTGTGAGAAGGAAGATAAGGAGTTAACGTTGGCCGTGCTTGCATTAATAGAGACATAAAAGAGATCAGAGAGGCTGAAATACAGTTCATCAGCTTCACGTTGCAAATACACTGTCTATTTATTTCCTATATCTCTTGCCTTACCTCAATAGAAGACAGCTGTTCCCTCCTTTAACCTGATATTAAACAAGCACTGAAATTAAAATTTCACCTTAAACCATTTTTGTAGAATCAACTTTTCTGTAAATTAGTAGAAAAATGATTTATTTTCAGTGATATAGGTGATGTTGATAATGCAGTGATGCAGATTACAAGATGTAAGACCATCATTAGCTCCAATTAGTATTCATATAGCAGTACTTCCCAAGCCCAGGAAACTTAAAATATATGTTTGTTTTTATTAAATTATGTATATACATCTTTAGAAAATTCCCACACAGATGCTGGTCAGTTGACAAACTGTGGAGGATTCCCTGTTGAAGAATACCTCACAGACAATGCCTTCAGAAACCAAAACACAGGGATTTCTCATGCTGTTGAAATAGAATGTTCATACTTATAATAACGGTTAAGATTTTGTCACGGGTATTTTTAGTAAAAGTCACAGACAGGTTGCGGGCAATAAGAATTCCTGGAAGCCTGTGACCTGTCCATGACTTTTACTAAAAATACCCTGGAAGGATTAACAGTCGGAGCACACCGCTGTTCCACATCAGCCACTGCTTCTGCGGCAAAGGCTGGCCCTGGCCCTGGCCCCAAGCCACTTTCTCCAGCCCTGGGGGCCGCCCCAGCCCCAGATGGCTGACCTGGCCCCAGACACTGCTCCTGCAATGGGAGCTGCTGCTCTGGTTCTGGGTGGCTGCTCCAGCCCCGACTGTTGCTCCAATGGTGGCGGCCGTTGCTCCAGCTCCAGAGGTGACCCATTCCCAGGCTGTGGCTGCTACCCTGACTTTTCAGAATAAGGAAACTAAGACCGATGATCCATAATGAAGAATGTTGAGATTTATTAGAGCAACCTGGACAGTATATCTGGGAACTGGGTCAGTGGGGATCTTAGTAGCAGATGGTACTGAAGAGCTGAAAATACAATGCCAGGATCAATTTGAAAAAGAATAGCAAGAAAATGTGGTGCTATCAATTTTGTTTCTTACTGTCCCCGTTGCCCTTGCACAGGGATGGAAGTTATGATTGAGTGACATGAAAGAAGAGAAAAAAGGAGACTGACAAGTCATGGGGAAAATAACTGAACATGGCTCAGCACTTGTTGCAAACAGTATTTAGAGCTACGTTTCTCAATGACCAGTCAGTGGACAGGCTCCAGTCCCTGACACCATTTAGGAAGGCAGCAAGCTGGTGCCTGGTATCAAAAAAGTTGAGAAACACTGATTTAGAGTCTTGAACTTTTGAACTCCTAACTGACAGGGGAATGATGTGTAATAGTAGAATGAAATTAACAACGTAGAGTTCAGGGAGAAATAAGGAAACCAGAAGCCCATTTGTGAAAATTAATGTGTTTAATGTGATTGGGAAAAGGCAGCTGGGATGGAGTATAAGAGCTCTTTAAGTGTTGTGAGGGAAACCCTCCTGGGCTAGCACTATCCCTTTCCAAGTTTGTCTCTATAAATACCTGCAAGACAGGGAACATTGTCCCTAAGAGGAAGGAAGTGATTTTGGGGAAACAGTCTGGAAGTAAAATCGATCCCTTTAGTAGCCAAGAATGGTATTTGGTTAGCAGGATAGGATATAACTCCTCTTTCCCCTCTGTGGCAATGGCTCCAGCTAACCCCCTCACAGTTCCAGTCAATCTTTCTTTCTCAGAATCAGGAGAGCAAGGAAGGCTGGGAAATGTAGTCCACCAGGGCAGCCATGGAACAATCCTAGATTGGGAGAAGGCATGCTGGGAAATAAAGGGAATATTTAAATCCTACTCTTTTCAGACATGGTGAGAAAGTTGAACTATGCTGAAAGGTATGTAAACCTTGCTATGTTTTTGATTTTGAAAGCAGGCATCTCTGAAAAGTGTCCGAGTTAAGTAATTAGACAGTTGTTGTGTTGATATGTCTTGGTTCAGGCCTTAAAAGAAACTAAAATAATCCCAGTTAGGGGATAATTTTGCATACAGGCTACAAGGACATGCTGTTTGTTAGTTTGGCCTGTAATGCTACTGTTGCCTGTAAAGGTATGGTGAACTTGTAGCTAGCTATAGTTGTAGGTATAGACAGAAAAATAAGAATGTATCTCTTCTTGCAGCTAGCTAGCTTTCTTTGTTGCTATGAGTTCTGAGCACTCGCTTTTTGCTCTCTAAGATTCTAAGAAATTAGATTTTAAAATTCTGACAATTGGGAATGGGCGACAAGGGATGCATCACTTGATGATTACCTGTTCTGTTCATTCCCTCTGGGACACCTGGCATTGGCCACTGTCAGAAGACAGGATACTGGGCTAGATGGACCTTTGGTCGGACCCAGTATGGCTGTTCTTATGACATTGCTAGATCTAAAAGAGATATTTTATGGCTTTTATGTTTCCCTCCAATTCCTTCACAGTTGGACTCCCAGTAACCTAAGAACCTAGTGGCTTTACAAGCAGACGGTTATAAAAAGTTCTATTTTTTTAGTCTCCTTAAAGTATCTCTGTTGTGTCTCCTGCCCTTTTCATAATAAGAAGTATGAATAATCCACACAGGCATTGTGGGGTTGAAATAATTTTTACTCAACATACACAAAAATGTACATTGTGCTCTGGTGGGTTTCTAGAATATTAGAACACTGTAAGCACTGCTAGATGGCTCACAAACTATTTAAAGAGATCCTATCCACCCCTACACTGTAGTTCCCTAAATAATCTTCCCCTCTTTTACACACACAGTCTGGTTGTCCTTAAAAATGTACATATTTTGCTTTAAATGTAATTACAGCAGTACTTTCAGTCTTTCCTAAAGCTCCTTATACTTACCATAATTAAGTGAATGTGTACTAGGCATACACATTTACTGGTCACACCTGTTGTTAAGGCTCCATTAATAAATAGCTCAAAGGTTAACCATGTTTTAATAAATGGTTAATCAACTGTTGAAAGCTAGTCCAGCAAATTAATAGGTTTCTTACACCTTCTAATGTTCATATAGCCATCTGATGCACTCAATCTGTAACATGCTCATGCCATCTATTAACCACTTATAAAGCTTTCTAAACCAGTTATAACTGGAACTAGTTATAAAAGGAACTTACTATGAAGAGTGCCCTGTGTATCATGTTAAATTATTTCTCAATATAAATGTAAAAACATGCAGCAAGAATAATGAGAATACCAAAACAACAAACAGGAAAATAGCTGTGGTGATAAATACATCACTTAAAGCGGACTGCTCCAGGTTCTTCCAGTCATGTGGAGCAGCCTGTAGGACTGGGGCCAAGATAACAAGAAGATGGCAGGGGGGTGAGAGATGTTTTCCTCTCCATTCCTCAGTTGCAAATTTGTATTTTAAATATACATTCCTGCAGGGTGTGGGGTTGCTATCTCCTTTATAAAGCTGATTAACTCTGATTACCATAAACTAAGCTCAGGAACTCTGTCATTTATTTTGGATATTAGAGTCTTATATGAGACCACTTGGGCTAATTCCCAATACAATATCAGACTTTCATTTTTGGAATGTTGACCCTACTCAGAATCAGTTGCTCCGCAAATTAAAGAACACTTTATTTTAAAATACAGCTTCAAATAGTGCTAACAGTCAGGTAATAATACTTCCTATATAATGCTTTTCAGCAGTAGCTCTCAAAGCACTTTACAATGGAGGTGAGCATCACTGTCTCCATTTTACTCATGCAGGAATAGGCATTCCAATTTATTTTATTTCAGATCAATGCTCTCCCCGTTTTTCCTCACTTTAATATTTTTTGCAGGATGATTCTGTTAAAGACAAATGTATATTTGTATCTATTACGTGTTTGACTGCGTTTTAATCATTCAGTAGATACCAGGAGGATTTGTAGAACCATCTCCCAGGTCTATAATACTCACCTTCCAGTTGCAAGTTACATTTTGTTTTTCTCAAAATGTAGACAGATCCTAAAAGTCTCCAATTGGACATGATACGGGACTTGATCCAACACATATTGAAGTCAATGAACAAACTTCCCCTGATTTCATCAGGCATTAGATCAGGCCTGTACTTTCAACTGCTAAAGATCAGCAATAGTATTGCATGCTTAACTCTAGTTCGTTCTTTTGCTCTCCTAGTCATTAACCCTATTGAAACATTAGTCCTCTTTTTGTGTAAGGTTTTTCTTTGACATAATCTGGATACAATCATCGCCATAACATTATATGGTCATTTTAATTATCCTTATAACAATATTACACATCATTTGATTCTAAATCGAATTAGCAACTGGAGTAGAAGATTGGGAGCAGCAAGACTCCTGAATTTTATTCCCAGCTCAGGTGGTCACTGGGCAAGCATGTAAGCATCATGTGCCATAGTTAACTTAGCTTCCCACCCTCATGTCAGATTCCATTCATGCTCGTAAAAAAAAAAAGCACTTTGAAAACTTCAGAGGTGTGAAGTAAATAGACCTAAGTGAGGCTGTGATGGGGTGTGCCTCCCCACTGCAGCACCTCCTGCTGGCTGTCTGGGGAATTAGCATTGTGCCCTTCTGTTTCTGTGGTTTGGGAATGTATGTTGCCAGTAAGAGTTGGTACTTCCCAAACTGACAAAAAGGCATGTTTGCCCATGTTTACGATGGATTAGAACACATTATTAGGATATGCGACTTGTGATCCAGGACTGATTTACTTCAGAGATTTCTGGGGAGGTGCCATTGGGTGGGGCAAACTGGAACTGAAACCCTTAAAGACCCAAGTAAGTGCAGAACAAGGTGTGATCTTTCCATTCAACCACTGTGTGAAGAAGGACTGCTGGTCTTTCTCTCCCCGCACCCCAGCCGAAGGAGACCAACATAAGAGGCTATGCCACCCACATGCCTGAGCAAGCCAAGCCGCCAGCATAAAGTACCAAAATCAGAGACAACATCACCTGGTTCCTTGCCTGTGCTCTTGACTCTGCTTTGAAGACCAAGCAAGCTAAAGAGACAAACTCCTTTTCCAAATAACCTCTTTCATTTTTGTTCCTCTTCTTATAACTTACATGGCAAAGATACTTGGCACCTTTATTACTGATTTTTCTCCAACACTTTTTAATGTGTGAATAAAAGTGTGTGTATTTAAAAAAAAATAGCATGCGCTGACTCTGATTCTAAAGTAAATCCTACTGTGTAATCAGTTTGTTACCCTGGGTTATCAGAGTGCCTGCATAAAACTAATCTGCCTCTAAAGGGAGACTATGGGTTGCTAATAACTCTGTCAATAGATTGGTTAGAAAAGAGTTAACTTTCAGAGGAGTTTCTGTTCTCCTTCATAGGGCTAACAACCAAATCATGTTCTCTTAAATTTCCAGGATTCAATATGCATAAGAATTAATCATGTGCCTTGACTGTGTTCATCCAATGGTTTGGTCAATTGTTGATTTAATTCCTCTCTGACCCTAAGCACCCCTTTATTTACAGTCTACACATTATTGTAGTAATCTTTGTGCAAGATATGCCTTAATTTAAAATCTAATAACGTTCTGGTCAATCAAATCATGGTAAAATGAGTGTAGCAGCATTATATGTAAATGTATAACAACCCCCATTTAGAATGTCACTAACATATGTTCAAGACCAGACACCCTTGCCTAGCTAAAGCTGTTCAACAGGCCTATACCAAAGGAATGTAGTTTCCCCACCTGGGAGTTACTTCCAAAGTACTTTGAAGGACAATGTGAATATATTTGTAAATCACGTAAACAGGTGCATCAGGCTAACAAGGCAAACCTTACGCTATCACACCAGGGGAGGAGATTGACAATCGCGTGTAATGTTCATTTAATTGCACCAAAGGGGGCAGCACGAAATAATTTGCATTTTAGCAGACACAACTCCAGCAGGACACTTTCCATGTTGCCTACCTCACAGCTGGAAATAGACTTTGGACTCGAGGTATCTTTCTGAAGAATCCATTGCAAAGATTCATTGGATTAAATCTGCAGTTTCCTTTTCCCCTCTTGTAATCTATCTTTCACCTAACAAGACAAAGGTACCAACCCTTGGACTTTGGATGATGGACCCTGACCCAGAGGTTCAATCAGCTATCTTGATTGAAAACATGTGGTGAGGATTTTACCTTGAACCAACTCTAGCTTAAGTTTTAGTTATCAGAATGCATTTTATCTTTATTTTTCTTATAACCATTTCTGGGTTTAAACCTTCTTAAGTGAGTAGAAGTGTATATCTGTGAAATGAGGGGAAAAACTGTTGTATTTTTAATCTAAACTAACCCAGTGTTCAGTTTGAACAAAACTGTTTAGTAAGTCTGGTTAAAGTAACAAACTGTTGGATATTGACTCTTTTAAGGAGTAATAAACCTTAACATTCCTCTGGTTGTTTCAGGACAGGGCCAGACATTTCAGAACTCAAGTTTTTTGGGAAAATTTGGGGTTGGGGGGGAATGGAGTCACCTTAACGGTTGTTAACCAAGGCTGGTGGAGACCAGCTGGTGACTGTGGTATTGTCAGCAGGCTCCAGGATCCAAAGCATTGGACCAGCGCTGCCCAGTACATAGTGTGTGCTTGTTGCTAACTGTCCCAGGGCAGAGAACTACAGTAGCAAGGCATTGTGAGACACTCAGGGTTATAGGGTAAGAGGTGACACAACTTTTCAACGGTCTGGATTGCACCCCAGAACCAGGGCCGGCTCTAGGCATCAGCAAAACAAGCTGGTGCTTGGGGCGGCACATTTCTAGCTCACCTCCGCTGCTGCTGCCACGGCGCACGAAACAGCTGATTCGCGCGCCGCTACTCGTCCTCCTTCCCAGGCTCTCAAGCCTGGGAGGGAGGGGGAGCAGCGCGCGCGAATCAGCTGTTTCGTGTGCCGCGGCGGCTCGGGGTCTCCCCTTTCCTCCCAGGCACTCAAACCTGGGAGGGAGGGGGAGATCCCGAGCGGCCACGGCGCGCGAAACAGCCGTTTTGCACGCCGCTGCTCCCCCTCCCTCCCAGACTTGAGAGCCTGGGAGAGAGGGGGAGAAGCGGCGCCCGCGCCGTGGCCACTCGGAGTCTCCCCCTCCCTCCCAGGCTCTCAA